>NW_015090920.1:10188523-10226797 GCF_001431845.1 Calidris pugnax
AAGCAAAGGGGAAAGGGGGAAGGGGAAGGGGAAAGGGGAAGGGGGGGAAGGGAAAGGATGGGAAGGAAAGGGGAAGGGAAAGGGGAAGGGGGAAAGGTTGGTTTCCTGATCTGTTTCTGTCCCAAATAGCTAAAGTACACACAGTGAAAAATTCACACTGCTCTCTCTCCTGTTTGGGTAAGCATATATATTTTGCAAAAGAAATACTTATGAAAAGAGCATTTCTCCATTTGCAGAAGGGACAGCAGTACAACTGTAAATATCGAGAGCTGTGCATTTCCAGAGGTTACCGTGGGCAGGGGAGATACCATGGTACTAGCTTTTTTTTCCTTTTTGAGCACCACTATTCTTTAGTATTAGAAGCATAACCATCTGTAAGTTCTAAAGGTTACAAAGGAGGAATATAGGCCACACTCACACGGGAAACTCAGCTTCCACATCTAGTAGGTGTTTATGCCAGTTTGGGGATCTGGGACACAAGCAGTGGAGATTACTCACAGGGAAGAATGACAGCTCTAGAGCAACCCCTCCTTGCCTTAGAAGACTTAATCTCAATCTACAGCACAGAGCCCACGCAGGTGATTTAGATAAATGATGCACCAGTCTTCAGACATTCTGTGAAAAGTTAGCTCTTGTATTAAGGCTTATATCATGGTTAAACATAGAGATTTTATTGAACCAAGAATTCCAGTAGAACAGGTATAATATTGAAGTTGACATGTACATTAGCTTTGTGTTATTGATGTTGTGGCTTCTATTTCTTTGCACCTTGAATGTAATGTGAATATCAAATAGAAATTCAGCTGGCATCAACTTTCCCAAATTGATCACAAGTTAAAAATCTAAATCTTAATTTATTTTTCTAGGTTTTCTGTCTTTGTGAATAAGATAGGCTGTTCTTCAGAAAGATGTTACATAGAAAGGTGGATATACTAACAATCCTTTTAGAGAAAAGAAAGGCAACCTCATTTCACTCATGCTTCCCAAACATGGGTAGAAGCTCCTGTAATTCATAATAATCAAAATGTGATCAAAATACATCATGCTTCCCTTAAATTCTAGTTCTACTTCAAATAGAGGGGGTAACAGAGCTAAAATAAAACTTCTGTCCAAACTTTTGTGTACTTGGAGCAGACAGAAGGAAAAATTCAGTACTGTTGTACACAGGGATGGAAACAAAAATCCTGCCACAGCCAAACAAACAAAAGTACAGGATGTCAATTGTATCTCTAATTGTTAACTGCTAAAATAAGTTATCATAAGGCAACTAGGTACAAACATATATATATATATATATGCATGCATGTATAAAATTAGACTTATAACTATGTGAATTTCAGTACCTGTTTTTCCCTCTGTAGGTATGCTCCCCGTGGTGTAGTTGGATACAATGTGTGTATGACATTGTAAGGCCCTAAATTAGCTAGGAGTATTACTCATACTGAAGAAATTTGATTCCCTGATGTCACTGGTAATAAAGTAATAACAATACCTTTGCAAAAGATAAAATATAATACCTTTTCTGGTCCTAAGTCCATGTAATCTCACCTGCTGGTTATTTGCAAAAGCCCAGGAGTGAAAAGACAACCTGTTTAATAATTAATCTCCAGAAGTACTAAGCACCCCATTTATATGAATAAGGATGCATCTATAATATCAGAAGCATCTTCTCAAACACTAAGGCCATGTTTATTTAAAAATAATATTTTCTCCTTAAAGGCCAGAAGACCACACCTATGTTTGATACACATTCTACCCAAAATGTCAAGATATGCATGCTGCTCACAAGTGAGAAGCCCCTTAGTCCCCTGGGGTAAGCCAGCTTCACAGTTTCAGATTTCTTTGTCAAAGACATCTTCAAATGATACCAATTTAGTATAGGAGCACTTTCCTAGGGGCCTAGACACTTAGGATGTCTCATTCTGTCCAAGTAAACCCAGAATCATGACATTTGTACTGCATGTTGGAAACTGATATTAAACTCTTTAATGGAGTAAAAATCCAGCTACAATTACATTTTTCCTGATCTGTCTGTTTACCCTTCTGTTCTTACATTTAAAAAAAAAAAGATTAACATTTTATCCATGTCATTTACTTGTTGTTTCATAGACTATATTGTTTATATACAATCATTGTTCACATTAAATTATGTTTTACTAAAATCTACCTAAAAATCAAATATTGCATTTGAAAATAGTGTGTGCTGGACAGTGACACATACCTATAAATATTCTTCATTCTTCCTCCCTGCTTCTGGCCTGAGGTAAAAGGCTTGCTCATAAAATGGAATTTTATATTCTGAGGAAGCAGAATGTGTTCGCTTTTTGTATTAGAAAAGTTAAAATTCCTTTCTCATCGTAATCTGTAATCTGACATGCTTATAAATGCCCTGTCAAACTCTGCCTTGCACATTCCTAATCTTCTGTTGATAGTCATATTGACTTCCATTTACACTGCTTCACTCATGCCCATTCATACTGAATCAGGCTTTGTGCTTGGTTGATCACACTGAATGAAAACCATTCATTGCCTCTCAGACTTTTATATTCATAACCATTCCTATTTCTTTATTCATATTCTCTGCTTCACACATCCATTACCTCAAGGTATTTCAAGCCTGTGTAGCCTTAAAAATTTAAGACCTGATTTAGGAAAAAGAGCATCCATAAAACTGATATGCTTAAGAAAAATCCACTTTCTGGATTTTCTTCTTTCCTGAAAAGAAAAATGGGAAGTTTTAGCGAACTGGAAGAAGTGTGGAAAAATATTGAAGTGGAATATTTGTTATGGTGCTCACCAAGGGCAGTTGCTGATACCCTTGTAATGAATAGTTCACTCTCTGAGTATGTATTGACTGAGTTGGTCCACTCAAAGTATACTTCATTGCTCAGGGTGGCTGAGGACAGCAAAGACTGCCACCCAAGCCTTTGGAGATTTGCAATTGAGAAATTATTTTAAGTATGTCAAGACTATACAGTCTGATTGCTAGTCTTAAATTGGGGTGTGAGGGGGCACTTGTTTTAAACAGAGAGATCACTTCTGCTTCAAGGAGTGTTTTGACACCTATGGACCACGCGTAAGATGTGCTATAATATAGAGGAGCTGATATTTTTGGCACTATAGAGTTGATATAAAAATTCAGACAGATTCCCTCTCCCTCCCTGTCTTAATAGCACTTTCCTGACACTCTCTGGTATTTGTGAAGTACTCAGAGCTGAGTGGTACCGTGCATGACAAAAGGCTTCCAAACATGATACCATATTACTTTTCTATTCATTACTTGGTTTGCTATTTGCCAGATGTATACTTCAGTTACAATGCAAAAAGAATATACTGAATATATGTGCTATATTATGAATTTATAAACTTCAATGTGTTTGAGAAAAGATTTATATGTTTTTCAGCTTTGCATTTTCAGTAAAAGCATGCCACCACTTATTTATCTTGACTATATTATAACCCTCCATTTCTCTGTAATATATAACAACTACTTCATGCAGTTGATTTTCTTCTTTTATGTAGGTGGATTTTATCTCAAATGATCTGCTACCCATTATCAGGCTTGATATATAAAAATCTGATATAGTTCCTCAAAAGGCCACAAAATTATCCTTTTCTTTTTTTATGGAAATGACATAAAAATACTCTTCAACCTCAGATTTAATGTTCTGGTCTTTCTCTGTCATTTATTCTTTTTATTTCCTTACAGCCCATGTCCCAGTAGATATTTCTTGCCTGGATATATCTAAAATACAGCACAACAGACTAAAAAAAGGGGTGTGTTCTTATTAATGGAGGTAATTTGCAAGCACAGTAGGAATTTTCTCAAGTTTAAAGGGTAGACATTTTATGACTTTTCTGTGGTAGAAGCAAAGTATTCTTAGTCTTGTTGAGAAGACACAACAAAACAAAACAAAATAAAACAAAACACAGCCCTGCTTTGTTTTTCCATTCAAGGTAAAGAATGTACTCACCGTGTTGGAAAATTCTTCCTTTCATGGGGCGCCAAGACCGGCAGAAGGAAATGTCTACCAGGAAAGGAGTATCCAAGTGATGTCCCAGCATCTGGTCTAGTGGGTCCCACCAACTCTGTGGTCAACCTGAATTAGGAGAAAGTGCTAGATCAATTTTATCATCTACTGGAGGAGGCATCTGCCACGTGGACTTTCTAAACCAGACAGGTTAATACTGCTCCCATAAATCACAGTAGGTGATTAAACACTGCTGTTTAATCTATGCCAAATCCACCACATGGTGGTGGGCCTTGTTGGTCACATACTTTTTGCTATTATGTAAGAAGATCAAAATAACCCTGAATTGTGCCATATCAAATAGCCATCATTAGAAGGATGGCCGTAGTGAAATAAAGCATCGTTTTGCACATGATAATTTTTAAATGCCTTTTAAAGCCTCTTAAAAGTAAAACACCAGCTGTCAAGAATTGTAGTTAGGCAGTGGAGAGTCAGCAGGTGTTTCAGGGGAAAAGCAGGATACAGTCCCGGGGTGGCACAGAAAACCCCATGGGGCAGAGAGGGGAACAAGCATACATATACATACACACAAATATATATACACATGTGTTGCCAGATCCCTAGTTTGCGTAAATCACAATGGCTTAATCTGTGCCCTGACAATGTAAAAAAATCTGAAGATCTCAACTGTATCATTCTGTATCATACACCCATTCTTCATGGACTTGGAGTAACAGCAGTTTCATAGTCCCACAAAGCCCTTTGCTTGCTTAGAAGCTGAAAAGGGTTTGGGCTTTAGTTTGGCTGGGGAAGAAGGGGAGGGGATGTTGTTTGACTGAGGATTTTTTCTTCCCCTAAAGTAAAGGGCACAAACATGAAACTGTCTATTACACGCTTCATAGCCTGCATGGTTCAAAATTTTTTAACCAAGTGTGTAGCTGGTGCACTTTAACCAAGTGTCAAACAATTTCAGTGGCTCCCAGGAGATAGCCATTCATACCACAGAAGCTGGTATGAATAATGTTTGTAAATTTGAGTAATAGTGCTTCCTGAAAAACAATGTCTTTTTCAGTATATGTCTTTTTATTACCTGCAGCTCTTTCATCAGCCAACATCTGCTCTTTGATTCAAGCTCTTTCCTTTTTCCCCATGCTAATAGCTGTTAACACTGAACCTGCCTGTTACAGTTCAGGCTGTAAACAGCATGGAAATATTCAGCGTTGCTGGTGTCAAGAGCCTTTAATGCAGTCCCAGACTTTAAAGGGTACCTTCAAATAGATAGGAGATCCGCCTTCTGTCATGTTTCAGCTTGACATTCCTGAGGCAGCACAAATAACCTGCTCGGTACAGTGTAAAAATCATTGAAGTAACAGACGAAAAGTTTGTTTTCTGTAGTTCTGCTTAGTAAAAATAAAATATATATTCATGATAAATAGCAACGTGCCTTCACATAGGTATTTCTCTTCAATCATTAAGGCTGAGCTTCCTATTCGAATCATTGCTCATATAGTCTTCCTCCTGAAAGGAAGACAGGGAAAAAGAAGAATCCTTTTAAGATGTATCACCAGTCTAAATCCATCAATCCAAACGTGTCTGTGGTATTTTGCAGGCCATTGATTCAGCAGTTGCACACACTTTTTTTTAATACTCCCCCACTGCATGCTCCGTGCCACCTCTTTTTTCGCAAAGTGTAGTCCTGCACCCATCCAAGTGGGCCAGATTATTCACAGTAATGGAGGTTAGTCACTGTCACCCACACTACCCAGCCTCTGGATATCAACAGTGACACTTGTGGGGATGGTATGGCATTCAGAGAGATGTTTTTGAAGTCATACTTAGTCAGGTCAGGCTCTTGATGCAGTCTTAAGACAGTGCCTTCTTATTGCTCGAGTTCGGCTCCTCATGCATGCGATGCCTGAGATCGTCTTAAGACAGCGCTATTCTCATTGCTCGAGTTCGGCTCCTCATGCATGCGATGCCTGAGACCAGAGGTGCTAAAAATTAAATCAGCCATGTCTAAGTGAGGCATTCTGGATATCTGCCTGCCTGCAGAACATGAGGATTTCTCTGTATCTTTGGGTCTGTGAATTTGAATTATATCTAAGCCATAGTAACTTCATTAATTTAAATCAGAGGCTCACCTTGGATAAATTCATGCAAACAAATTCAGCAACGTGTGATTGTTTATCACCTGCAGAGGTTTACTCAATAGACTAGACTTAGATCTACTCATTCATTCATCATTCAGTAATATAGGCTTTAAAGGGCAACATGAACAAGGTCTGTTTGCCAAGAAAAGACATATTAGTGTACATCTTAGAGTACAACATACTGAGCTGAAAATTGCACTACCCCTACTTTTAATTGACAGGTGGAAAGCCATTTCTCTCTCTGTTCTGCATTGCATTGGCCCGATGGGTCACAATAATCCAGCCACCGTGGAGCAAATGATGCAGCACTGCCAGAGTCTGCATCCCAGGTGAAGAAATCAGTACCTACAGTCACTCCCTGCAGCACAGGCTTTGATAAATGCCGTCATAGTTGTGCAGATGGAATGGCAGGGAGCTGTTTCATTGTGTTTGTTATCTACGAGGCTGTCAGTGACTCAGTATCACAGCCAGCCTGTCGGACAAACTGGTGGGGTTTGCTGAAATGAGGTAACATAGTCCAAACGGGATGCTAAGCAGCACACACACACACCAATGGCTCCCCGCTGAATGCAAGGCCTATTTGTGAACATGCAGGACGTTCTGGTAAGTCTTCAGATATCTTTATTCTGGTATAACTTGCTCAAACATTTAGGATCAACTGGCTTTTCTGTCGAAGTGGACACTTTTCAGTTCTCAACTGACAGGGAGGGGATGAGGTGTTGAATTTCTTGTGACAGAAATGCAAGTCCAATAGTGTCGATGATCCAGTTAATAGAATGCTCCACATTCTCTAAGTATGGTCAACATCATAGTTTCCAAGCAAATATTCATTACTATTAATTAATGTATCCTCATCTCAACTCCTCTGAACTACAAAAGTTTGATCCCTACCTCACACAATTTGCTCTAAATATTTTTCAAGCCATAAAGTTGCATTCTTTCTTAATTAAGTCCAAAAGATTCCTTCTTTCTCCTGCTCCAGGTTCCACTATTCTTTGATGCCTTATTATTCTACTTGCCATCTTTATTTTGTTTGCATTTTATCTATTATTCCTCTCATTAATCTGATAGTTGGGGATACTGTATTCTATTGGAAAGGAATGAATATATAAATGCATGTTTTATTTCTTCATTTATCAGATGTTACATACCATATTGATATTATATTTGTAGTACTTTAGACCCTATTTCTAAATTAATTAGGCATTACACTGGCAGGTCATCCAAAATAAATTCCATTTTGCGCATCTTAGTCAAAAAATCTTTGACTGCTGAAGATTATGTTCCATGAGCATCCAACACATTCATTCACAGAATACCTGACTGTGGAATCCTAACGTGACATTAATGAAGTTGCTATTTCTACACAGGTACAAACAGGCTGCAGTTTATACACAGACATAAATATACACACATGTATTTATGATATTAACAAAAGGTGTGTATATATGTGTATATCTATATGAAAAATCTCTTCGTACCTATACATGTTTTACAATGTATTTTATACCTAGTTTTAAGTATGTTATGTATTATGTACACCACACACACCTTATGCAAATATATATACTTACGTGTATTCATACATATGAGTATCACTTTTCTATCACTGCTAATTAGGATTGATAGTGATAATGTTGATAGACCCTTAACAAATAAAACATGACAGGCATTGCCGATTTGGGCAATTATACTACACCTCAGGTGGTGTTAGCTGGAACTAAGCCAAATGACTATAATCACACAAGAACTCCAATAATCTCTCTGCAATGGTTTGAGTGCCTTGTTGTTACTTTGAAATGTTATATGATACATAAAAATAAGGAAGAGAAATGGTTCTGTTCAAACTTATGGTCAAAGGAATGTCAAACAGTCAAAAAGATTCAAATGTGTTGTGATCTGGAAGTTTTTCATTTAATTACAGCAGCATTAATAAATGTCACTTTAGTTTATACCTTTTTCAGCATGAGCTGTGCAAAACAATAGATTGTCTAAAAAGCAGATGATTGTTTCTTCTCAGGCAAAAGTAAATTCAGACAAGATTTGGAAGAGCCCTTTTGTCAGATCAAAACATCTATAATGTCATCAGTGATCAGGTACACTTTCTATACAATTATTTTTTTAACATGATGCTTCTGGGCCAAGTGTTTGCACGCTCCTTTGGACGGCCACTGCTTTTAAAAAATTCTTTAAAGTGGCTTTGCAAAATATATGACTGCCCAAGACAATTTTGGTATGGGGTTACATTTTTTATAATTTTTTTAATCATCCTGGGAAAAGCAAAAGTTCATGTGTTATACAGACCCAGTTGCCCAAAAGGAAACATAAAGCAGCGTCTAGGCAGAATGGGGATGGCTGCAACCTGACCTAGAGATTAAACCTCAAAACCCCTCACAAATTCCGTTAGTCCTCACTTCCACAGGTACTTGATGATCTTGTGCATGCCCAGAAAGGCACCAGTATGGCAAGGCTGTGTAAGAAAGACTCAATCCTACCTTTAAGCTGAAGAAATCCAGGGAGGTCTACCATCCCTCCTGATGCTGACCTTCCATCCTGTGAGGAGTACATTCAGGCGTCACGCTCAACTCCTAAACCGGAATTTCCTCTCTCAAAACATCATTTCTCGACGTACGTTAAACCTCCTCATGGTCCTGTCGTTCCTGGTCATGGGTGACAGATCACTGCACTTTCTTAGGGAAACAGCTGTATTCTAAAATCCATCTGTAATCCTGTGTATAAAACACTCTGATGAAACAGCGGATTAGAACTAGACCAACAAAGATATCAATCAAAATAGTTATTAAGTGCCAATTACTTTGTTTGGTAATTAACTAATACCTAATGAATTTCCTCATAGCTGTTTCCTTTAAAGCCAATTAAATGCTTGAACAGACCTTCCATGTTTAATAAACTAATAAGAATGATCCATTTACAGTGTATGCATTTTTGAATAATTACCAAGCAGCTGTTCTTATCTCCAGTATTTTTATTAAACCTCAGCAATCAGTTTTAACAATAATTCGGTATTTAAAATGCATGATCTTGAAAACTTCGTTATATTAATTTGTGTTGCTTTTGAATAATTTTATTTTGGTACACACTGTTTGTGATTTGTCAACGCACATAGAATTTAATTTTAGTTGCTGGTAATGAGTTAACTAGAATTTGAAATTCCATTGTCCTGCAATATAATTATTTTCTTATCTGTAAAATATTACCTTTTGGTTTCAGACACATACACTACAAAAATGGCGTTGATTCTGCACAAGGCACATCCAGCTTAGTAATATTTTCCAGCAGTGCTCATGAGCAGAAGCCTAGATAGAAACTATGTTCCAGGTGCACATCCAGTTTCTACAACAGCCCATGTGAGATATGGATCCGTACAATCCCATACCACCCCTTCTTTGGTACTCAGCTGCCCCCCTGCTCTGTCTTATGGATCTTGGTTCTTGCTTGAGAAAGGATGAATGCCCCATCCCTGCAGGTGTTCAAGGCCAGGTGCTCGCTCTTACGGATCTTGGTTCTTGCTTCAGAAAGGATGAACACCCCATCCCTGCAGGTGTTCAAGGCCAGGTTGGATGGAGCAACCTGATCTAGTGGAAGGTGTCTCTGCCCATGGCAGGGGGATCAGAACTAGATGATCTTTCAGGTCCCTTCCAAGTCTAACCATTCCATGATTCTACGATTCTATGACAGTGTCCCTTTGATCGTGGTCCTCTTTCTTCTTGCCACACCTGACTCAGCAGATCTCTGCCCTTTTCTCCTGCAGCCTTTGCCCTCCCAGGCTGAACACACTAAGCCTACCCAGCCATTCAAAGCAGCACTTTGCAGTGTGCATGTCACACCCTCCAAAATGCACAGCAGTGCCCCATGTATACCTGTTTCCTTGTTTGTGAGAGGACGATTGTACTTACCCACCTTTTCCAAGGTGTTTCAGGTTCTCCTGAAACACTTTTTGATATGCATGAAAGAATACTAATTTGATCCACTTACGCTTTCAAATGCAAAATTATTATTATTAACGCCAAAAAAGAAAACAATGAAGCTTAATTTATTTCTACTTCTCTGGATCGTGTAATTAGTATGGTAATAAGAAAAAAATAAATATATTCATAGAATAGATGCAAAATGTTGTACTTGTTTTAGTATAAACTAGTATTTTAAAAAGTTAGTTTGGCAAATGACCAGGTGTGCAAAGCATGAAAATGCCTACAAAATAATAATATGTGTTAGAGCAGATACAGGATCATAACATCAATACTAGAGAATGCACGTTTAGTATTTTCAGAATAAAAACTCTATATTCACTAAAACTAAAAAACAAATATACAAGATGTTCTAATTTTTATATTTCCTGAAGGCAAAAGACAGTTTTCTCTGGATACAGTGAGGAAGACTCTCAAATAAATAAATAAGAGGAAATTAAGTCAGAAAAAGGTCAGCTCAGGTTCCTATCTTATTAAAATCAAATGAATTTGGATAATGTGTTTTTCTTCTTGCTAGACGATCAGTGCTGTGCAGTCTGTGATTTGTCCTCTGAAAGAAGGATCACCAACAGGAGCCCGTTAGGTCACTGCCAATCTGTTGGCAGAGAGGTTCAGTGCTGGGAACTAACCTGAGGTGACACGAGAACAGCTGTGGGTCCTAACAAGTGGCTGGCATGCACAGGCTGTCTCAAACACAGGCAGCAACACAGCCTTTGTGGATTTCTAATGGGATGGTGTTTTAATCCTCGTGTATAGACACGCAAGATAACAAATAGCAGCACACACTGGAAAGCGCTTGCTGAGACGCAGAATAAAGCGATGACTGACAGAAGCTAGAGCTATAAAATAATTCAAGTTATCATTATTTCTCTTCTTTTTCCCTAAGTGAACTACGTAATGATGCAGAAAGACTAATTAAGTGAACTCGCTGTCTACGGGAATTTTTGGATACTGCAGATGCCAAAGTTTGTCCCTCATTACACAATTTAGGATTTCAAGGATATGTCTTATATTATAGAAACTATTCAGTCCTTGTTAGCCTAGCAAACCTACCATTCTTAAAAATGTATTCTGACCTTGGCAGTCAATTGTTCTTATGATTTAAACAAACAAGGCTCTTTAGTATAATTGCCAGGTTTTAAATACACTTTTAGTACAGCAAGGACAGACCAGGTATGGCCTGATTTCTACTGAAAAGAATTCATTTTGCAAACTAAATTACCCCAAATTTTTCTCCTTCCAGTTTTCCAAGTCTAACTCCCATTCCTTCAAACAATCTTAATGTCACAGATTCACAGAATTGTAGGGGTTGGAAGCAACCTCCAGAGATCACCTAGTCCAAGCAGGTTCACCTAGAGCAGGCTGGACAGGAACAGGTTTTGAGTATCTCCAGGGAAGAAGTAGCAATGGATGAGCATGAAACTCGTGGACTGACTAGACTTTCTGCTAGGGTGGTTGCCTCCTCAGAGACGTGAAACCTTATTGAAGAGGGATCCCTGGGTGTCAACGTAAATACATTCTTTATTAGTAAGTTTTGGTTCTGCAGGAGTAAAGACAAAAGGAATCAAAATGTCAGGTGTCCCATTCTTCATTTCTTTTCTCTTTCAGACAGACAAGTGGCACACTTCAGACAGAAGGGCACACTTCTGCCTCCCTTTGATCATCCCAAGGCACGCGGATAGAGTTTTTTTCTATCCATGTGGAACAACTCAAAGAAAACTAGGTAGAAAGAAGAATGGTTCTTGATTTTGTGGTGCTTTAAAACTGGGAAAACAGGTCCTTATTTGGAATATATTATCACTTCATAATAAATGAAGAATGAAACATCTATGCAGGCAGTTTTCCATCAAATCTAGAGTATAATACATTCCAATTATATATATATTAGTATAAAGATTGATGAAGTAAAAGAGATTAATAATTTTCTTGTAATTTGTTTATGCTTTCCTTTATTGTTTCCTAAGATCCTTCTATAATTTATGTCTCAAATTTCAGGAAAAGTGGGGAGCATCCAAAATGGGTATTTATTCTTTGTACAAATTATTCCCACTACTGGTTTTGGTATTTCATAGGAAATTAGTATAAATCCATTAGAAAGCACATTGAATCCTGCAGTGGATGGAGGTCTAACAAATCCAATTCTCAACTTACTACTTTGGGGAAGCCTTACTTTAAAAGTTAATAAACCGGTAATGTCAACAGCAGTGAACAGAAGGCTGACTACAATAGGAGCCCTGGGTTTCATACACGCTTTTTCTAATCAAAAGGAGCCAATTATTTTTCGAGTTGTGCAAAATGTTATCTAATTGGCTGCCTAAAAGTTGTATAGACTGAGAGAAATGTAAAATTAGTCAAAATCCTGTTTCAAAAAATATACCAAGAATGTAATACATTGTTATTTTACCCAAGTGATGAAGCTCAAATCCTTTTTAGAGCCCACAGTAAGGAGTAAGGGAGAGGAAAAGACACTTGCAGTTATTATACAGAGAAACACACAAATTGATTCTTTTCTTGGCTTCTGTAGCCAGTTGGCTAAACTGGGAAGGAAACGTATGCTGTCATGCACCCCACGGTTCCTCATCTCCTAGTCATCCAGCCCGAGGACCCGTCCAGACAGGCCCAGGCATCACAGTTCCTTCCATGCCAGGCATAACAAAGAACGGGTTTAAGCACAGAACTTGCCTCAGGTTGGAGTTAAGATCCAACAGTGAAGCACCCTTGGAGCTGTAAACTCTGAGGAGAGTGTTTCAGTCCTCCAATTTAGACTTTAATCTCCACAGTCACTCAGGACCAGTGCCAAAAATCATCAGTGCTTCTTGCCTGGCATTAGTCGTACTCATAGGCTTTCATTTCAGGAGGCCAATGGAGACTACTCATGATTTTGTTTGGGTTTTTCACACACACATACACAAAATGTAAATGTTTTAATCTATGCTTTTACCAGCAAGCAGACTAAAGAAGCCACTCCATTATGATGTGGTCTTTCTTTACTCCTCTTCCCTAGCATTTTTATTGGCAAAATAATAAATAACAAAACACAGAACAATGTCAGCTTTGCTTAAAAATGTGGTTTAAGAAGCAAAACTTCAACTTAGATCAATATGAGGGTTGTGTGTGCCCCACGAGCATTAGTTATTGCAGGAAGATTAAAGTAAGTGCACTGTAATGAAAGAATTTGCAAACATCAACAATTTGTGTAACAACAGAAGGCATAATTTTTTACAAAGTTACTTGCCATTCTTAAAACCACCTGTCTTTTTTAGCCTTTTAAATTGCAAAGATTTTTCCCCTTCATTAAAAATAATCATCATCCATGAAAGGACGTCCATAACGATTGCAGTAAAATTCATCATCCTAAGAAACAACAGGTGGAAAGCAGAGTTGTGCTGTAAGAAAAACGGGGTTTGGCCTTTGCACCATTTAATATCTTTGTTTGTTATGTTCTCTAGTATATGTTCAACCTGAATGTTTTATGATTGCACAGGAGATTTTACAGCACAGAACTTCTGCTGAGCCTTGCAGAGTACTGAGATGGAATGAGTTTCATTTAAGAATATAGAATATGAGACACAGTGAAAAATAAATCATTCTCACCTTATTTAATCTTTTTCTTCTGCGTCTACTCTATTCAATTCAGTTTTTTCTCTTCTGTATCACAGGTCTGTTTCTCTGAGTAGCAGTGTAAGCCTGTATGAAGTTGGGTATTCTCATTTTTGTGAAAGAGAGCTTCTTGCTCACTAGAATCAAGTGCCCTCTTAATTTCCATTGTACCATTGTGCCAAAGCACGGCTTTGGTTTGTCATCTGTCTTCCGTTGGTGCAGTAAGCACTCTTTTTGCCTGACATTTCCTTTGAGCCATTTTAAGCTTTTACTAAATGAGTTACTACAAAACAATGAGGTTTCCACAGTTCTAGCTGTGCGGTGTGTTCTAGAGATGTGTGCATGCAGTGATTTGGTAACAGGATTGTTTTCCTACACCACTCGGACTAAAAAAAAAGAGTTCAGCTTTCAAATTATGCCTGTAAACAGGCTACCTAATGATAAGCTTACCAAAGAGGTGAAGCAGGTGGGAAAGAAAAATAGTTCCCCTCATGCAGTGAAAATGGAAACACCCCACACCATCACTCCCAGTACCCCATAGGATCAGACAGTCCTGTGTCTAATGAAAAGGTGGGGCAGGTGTCTAGGCTGCTTCCTTCTTTGTTACTTTCCAATTGCTTAGGGTTTTTTCATTTTTCAGGAGAGGAATTCCACTTTTTTCAGCGTGTAAGAAAAGAAATGAAACTCACTGAACCTGCAGAGTGCAAGGCGTAGTTTCTGTGGCAACAATCCCCTTTTGACAGCTCTCAGGACTCGCCTTCGCGTCCCGTGACTTACTGTTTCAGCAGCGCAGGTAGCAGAGGTGAGAGCAGCAAGGTGCACAAAGATCACTCATCCTATAAAGTGCAGAAATACAAGTTAATTTATGCAAAAAAAGGGAAAAATTAAAGATTAAAATAACATTCAGCTGATAATATTCTTGAGTCATTCCATAAAGGACTGCTAAACGGGTGAACAGACTACAACACATGCTGCTCAAATAACCATTTTGCTGTTTGGAAGCATTATGTTTACATTTTCTTAAATCAAAAATAATGACAGACAGACTCAATTTTCTGCTTTACCCTCTTTTAGTAATGCTTTCACTCTGTACCTAGGCCAAGCACCTGCACACCTGCACTGTCATTGTTTTCTTTAATCTTACAAGGCCATATACCAGAATTACACATACTGTCTGATCAGAAATACGTAAAGCCTGTGCCTGAGACAGCCTGTGCATGCCAGCCACTTGTTAGGACCCACAGCTGTTCTCGTGTCACCTCAGGTTAGTTCCCAGCACTGAACCTCTCTGCCAACAGATTGGCAGTGACCTAACGGGCTCCTGTTGGTGATCCTTCTTTCAGAGGACAAATTGCTGGTTGCAATGCTGCTGCTGCTTTTCTTGAAGGGTGAAGGGGGGGAGACACAGATATTATCAAATTTAGTTTGATAAATCCAGAAATCTAAGCTGAACTTAATTTCCTCTAAATTGTTTAGAATTGCTTCAGGTACCTTCTAGAGCAAATAAAAATAGATATTTACTTACATATTTACAGGTGGTAAATTGTGTTTCATTGGTGTCTTCCAACAAGTAGGAGGAATCAGAGTCTAATTAGTTAATTGTATCATAGCCTAAGACAATAATTATATTCACTGAAGAACACTCCACATAAGCATGTAGCTTTAGATCATTACAAAGCTGTCCTCCTTAAATAACAATATTGATTATGACCCAAATGGCAAAGAAATTATATGCTGAAACAAAATGAAAACCCATGTGCTAATTTCAAAGTACCTCTACCTTTATTTATTTTGCTTTTTAAGAATTGCACAGTGGGAACTATCTGGAGAAGGGGTGAGTTCCACATTCCCATCACAGAATGCATCAACAGACCATCAAGTGACAAACAATGGTATGACCTTGATAACTGGCTGTCTGAGCATCAGCTTTCCAAAGCACAGGCATTCATAGCACACCACTAGGAGCTTCAGTTACTAGAGATATGTATTTCAAAGGTTATTAAAAATTCTAGCATGAGAAGAAATCCTACTAGTCATGATAAATTATGGCTAATGGCTCAACTTTTGGAGCTGTAAATATGGTTTCGATAACAAGGGAATACAAAGTCCTGGCTGGTGCACCAAACCCAGAACGAATTGTGAGTCAAATGACCGAGAAACCCAGCTCTACTTTTGCAGAGTACTTAAGTGCATGTGAAAGTGTTTTTATAGGCGTGTAGCTACCCAGTGGTACCAGTCTGAATCTGACAGGCTCAGGACCCCCTTAAAAATTGTGTGTTTGGTGTAAGATGGTTATTTGGGATGCTTCATGTTCAAAGGGATCTCAAAATTGGCAATGAGGCGATGAACGAGGTGTATGAGCTATTGGAGGTTTCCATCCTCATTGACTCTAAAGAAAAATTCGCTGAATGGTTAAGTCCAGCCCTGGATTCTGAGGCAGGTCAGGTAGGTGAGACTGATGGAGGTCTGTTGTCACTGGCATCAGTCCGTGATGTGTTTTTAATTTTTAAAAATCTGGGATCTAGGCTTCTACCTATTGCAGTTAGGAATGCATATTATAATACCAACTACTCATCACTGAACAAAAAGGCATTATGAATATACTTTTGTTATTTTCTTTATCTAACATTCTCTTAAGCTAATGAAATATGCTCACTATATCCTCTTTGGGTCTACTTAATTTCAATAAAGTTCAGGGAAAAGAAATACATGAAGAGCATTGCTAAAAATAGAAAACAACTTTCTGTTAACTCCTCTCCTAGATCTAAATGCAGACATATTTTACACATTCAGAGACATATAAATAGGTAATCTTTCATTCAAAGCCCTTTGAAGTTTATCACCAAAAGAAAATTTGTTACATACAGATGTTTCATTCTGATTCCTGATATTTAATCAACCCACATTGTCTTTGGAGATACAGTTGTGATTTTTCACAGAAAATTTAATTACAATTACTATTCCAGACTGGATTGAAAAATTAATGTCAGGATAAAAAAATATTGGTGTTTAGTATAATCTTTGATCTTTCAAGAGCTAGAAAGAGCCTGCAAAGGATTTGACAGCTGGTTGAATAAGTCCCTGGTTGAGCTGGCTTCAGCCCTGAATGAATGACTGACTTCTATCTTCTACCTATTATTTTTGCAGAATATTCACCTTGATTTTGGCATTGTGTTTATCTGATTGCTTCAGGCAAAATTAGATTACTGACCTCATCACTTGGAGTTTTGGTTTATTCTCAATAGAAAGCATTTAGATCAAACTCATATAAAGGCTTGGCAATGAAGTTTGCACTGGGGGAATTTTATTTTTCATTTGTTTTTTATTTTCCTGTTATTTCTTTGGTGAAAGAGTTTTTACTAAGTATGGGATATGAGTGAAAATTAAAAGGTAACAATGCAGCTATTTCCTCAGAAAGAAGAGAGGAAAAATGTGCAGCCATTTCCCTTCTGAATCTGACAGGCTCAGGACCCCCTTAAAAATTGTGTGTTTGGTGTAAGATGGTTATTTGGGATGCTTCATGTTCAAAGGGATCTCAAAATTGGCAATGAGGCGATGAACGAGGTGTATGAGCTATTGGAGGTTTCCATCCTCATTGACTCTAAAGAAAAATTCGCTGAATGGTTAAGTCCAGCCCTGGATTCTGAGGCAGGTCAGGTAGGTGAGACTGATGGAGGTCTGTTGTCACTGGCATCAGTCCGTGATGTGTTTTTAATTTTTAAAAATCTGGGATCTAGGCTTCTACCTATTGCAGTTAGGAATGCATATTATAATACCAACTACTCATCACTGAACAAAAAGGCATTATGAATATACTTTTGTTATTTTCTTTATCTAGCATTCTCTTAAGCTAATGAAATATGCTCACTATATCCTCTTTGGGTCTACTTAATTTCAATAAAGTTCAGGGAAAAGAAATACATGAAGAGCATTGCTAAAAATAGAAAACAACTTTCTGTTAACTCCTCTCCTAGATCTAAATGCAGACATATTTTACACATTCAGAGACATATAAATAGGTAATCTTTCATTCAAAGCCCTTTGAAGTTTATCACCAAAAGAAAATTTGTTACATACAGATGTTTCATTCTGATTCCTGATATTTAATCAACCCACATTGTCTTTGGAGATACAGTTGTGATTTTTCACAGAAAATTTAATTACAATTACTATTCCAGACTGGATTGAAAAATTAATGTCAGGATAAAAAAATATTGGTGTTTAGTATAATCTTTGATCTTTCAAGAGCTAGAAAGAGCCTGCAAAGGATTTGACAGCTGGTTGAATAAGTCCCTGGTTGAGCTGGCTTCAGCCCTGAATGAATGACTGACTTCTATCTTCTACCTATTATTTTTGCAGAATATTCACCTTGATTTTGGCATTGTGTTTATCTGATTGCTTCAGGCAAAATTAGATTACTGACCTCATCACTTGGAGTTTTGGTTTATTCTCAATAGAAAGCATTTAGATCAAACTCATATAAAGGCTTGGCAATGAAGTTTGCACTGGGGGAATTTTATTTTTCATTTGTTTTTTATTTTCCTGTTATTTCTTTGGTGAAAGAGTTTTTACTAAGTATGGGATATGAGTGAAAATTAAAAGGTAAAACGGTGGTGAAACAATGCAGCTATTTCCTCAGAAAGAAGAGAGGAAAAATGTGCAGCCATTTCCCTTACTGTACATCAATCTGCTGTTGAAACTCATGTCTTTTAAAAGGAAAAATACTGATTATTTTATAAATACAGCAGGCTTTTGGTTTTGGAGTTGAGACAGTCTACATATTGTCTGGGAAGCAAGGTGTATATGTACAGAATAAAGCAATTAATAGAACTGAGTGGCTTGTGGATGGAATAGTTGAAATAATTAGAATTGAACAGTGCTGCTTTAGTCTCTTCTCATGATTTCTACTGAGCTACTCATATACAAGCATACTAAAAACATAGCTTATTTAGAAGTATTGCCATGGTAAATTAAACCCAGATTTCCTGTTTCTGTAAGTGTCCAGATTGCATGGTTCAGAAAGAAGCATGAGGAAGTGAAAGCAACCATGTGATCATCTTTACCCATCAATATCTTCCTCATACCAATTAGCTCAAAATTGCCTTAGATCCTGAGACACTATAAACAAAATTGTATTGCCATTTAACTGTTGACAAATAAAAGGAGAGAGGGAGTAGTACCTCAAAATAAGGAAGAAAACAGAAAACCCGTTTAATTCTTTCTTTTTCTTTTCTCATCCCTCTAATGATGGATGTTGACCGAGTGCTTTCAGCATTAGATGGTGCATCATATGCTCTGATCAAACGCAAATTCCCCTTCTGTATATCACCTACTGCAGGTCTGTCTCATCCACAGCTGAGGTTCCTCAGCTGATACATGCATCCTATGGCAGTGGCAACAGAAACACAGCTAAAAACCTAACTGCCAAGGGTGTAAACTCTCTCACTGCAAATCACTTTAGCAGAAACATTTAGCTAATGTGCTAATCTCGAGGTTTTTATCCTCTGCCCTTCCTCCTGACACGTCAGCCATGCAACCTTCCCTGAAAACATAAGCTAGTGAGCATAGCTGGCACAAATGAGGTAGCATGGAGACAACATTGCTACAAGTATGGAGACAAGCCAGAAGGAATTGAAATTTCTTTGGTGTCAAGCAGCCCTTGAGTATGACAGAACTAGCTTTTTCAGTAACATCTCACCAGCCAGCAAACAGCCTTCACGCTTTTGAGCTAACACAAGTAACACTGAGATTTCTTAACTGTTTGTATTTTTCAGCATCATCTAACTAAAGGCTTTTCTGAAGCACCAGCTAAACTAGTTTTTGTCGTCTTCAGAATAATGAGCCATGATCAGTGTATTCCAACTATGGATGGGGATGAAGAGGTAAGGAAGCAGACCTACAATGGAAAGCCATTGTTACAGAATTTATTGAATTATGGCTTGGTACTGGTGGGACATAGGAAGCTGAGAGTAGCAACAACTGCTTCTAAGGAGGACAGTTTCAACCTGTATACCTGCCCTCCGAAGGCGTTACTACACTGATGCTTCTTTCAGCAGCAGCAAGCCTTGCCAGGGCTCAGCAGAGATCCAGCCATTTTCCATGCCTAGCCCTGCTACCCTAAGCTACGTACTTGGCTGAAATACATTTAGAACTGGCCCTGATTCAAAGTTATAATTAACACATTTCTACAGTTTGCGTTGTTTAAATAAAGCTACCTGGAATTTTCAGGTGCTTTCATTCAGAATCCACCGAAAGGTCACAGATTTTTATCCCACGTACACAGGTGATGACTAACTTCTCTAGTCTTATGGAGGTCGGTTCACAGAAAATTAAAATTGCATAAAATAATAACGACTGACCATTGCTTTTTTTGTTGTTCTTGCTCTCACAAATATTTCATTTATCTAATTTTAATCATACGACCATTTATGGAAAATGAATTTTAAATCCCAACATACAAAATCCATGGAAACCAGTTTTTAAATGCCTACATGCCAAGAAGTGATGCCAAGAGGGCTTGAAAAGTCATCCGAAAAAAATAATCCACAAATAACTAGGGCGTTCAATATAAAATATGTAATACAGCCTAAAAACTAAAAAATGACATTACCTTCACGTTACAAAACAAAATTGAAATTATGTCATGCAACATGAACAGAGCAAATTTAATAAGTATAGAGCATTAATTTATGTAAGCATAATCCACAATATTCCTGTCAATAGGTTAAAGGTTAAATGTTTAATTCACAGCATTACCTATCAATTTTGCTTTAATCCAAATTTGCTTCACATTAACACAGTATGGGAGCAAGTCCAAGTTCAGATACGGGCATTACGACTGAGAAATAAACGTGCATCCTTGCTAATTTTTGGTATCGAGTTAAAAAAGCACCTTCCAGAAATTTTCTATCACTTGATCAATCTGTTCTCACAGCAATATCTGTCCTTCGTGGTGACAGACAGAGAAATCAGCCCAAAAAGATTTGGGCTCGGGAAGACCAAATATCACCAGAGGGATTTGCTGGCATGCTGATCAGCTCAGGCTGCCTTTGGCTGTCTGGACAGGAATCCCATATGGTGGCATCATGGCCAGCTCACTGAGAAAGGCAGACGTCAACGAGTTAGCCCCACGGCACCACTATTTAGCATAACAGCGTGACATACAATCTTGTTAACCCGCCATGTGCAGCAAACGAAGGCAGTGAGAACCATCAGGGTTAAGTAACATTAATAAGTGGAATGCCAATACCTGCCTCTTCAGGAAATGCTTCATTTGCTGTGTTTCATCAGTGAGCCTCGGGCACGTCTGCAAGGGTCCCTGTGCTGTATTCGCCCCTTTCTCAGACTTCTGCACCAACGTGCTAAACCCAGCCCACAAAGCTGATGGGCCCTAAAAGGGAGAGAGAATTATTCACCTGTGATTCTGTGTAAATATCTGCAATGTTATGCCATTATATGTGCAATATATGCCATTGCAAACAAGGGCATACGAAACCTTCAGACTTGGAGGTTTTTGTGACTGTTCAAAATTCTACTTGGTCAAGCCTCTTGACATTTTTTTCTTGGATTTTAAATACAAGCTTTGACCTTTAGCACTGATATCTGACCTCAACCTTGATTCTTGCTGCTTTAATTCATTAATATTTTTTTTCTATGCTCTTTCATTTCCTCAAGTATTATAAACTGGGGCATTCACTGAATACATTTGAATTAGATTTCAAGTGCTTAATGATTTAAAGTCAGAAAAATTCTTTTAATAATTAGTAGTCCTTTTTTCTGAGAAATGTCACATAAATGGGTAGGAACATTTTACTAAATATCGGAGGAGTTCTCCTGGTTCAGGTTAAGAACAAAAGTCTAGCTTATAATGTATTTGAACAAGAAGTATACAAAAGCAAAAGGAGAGTTATTTTTCAGACTTTTTTTTCCACAGAAAATTGTGAATTAATAAAGTACAATGAATAAGTATCACTTCAGTGATGTAAAACCCATCATTAACACAGAAGGCGTACGATGTGCTAATACCAGGGATGCAAGAGCCTCAGGACAGTAGTGTTGGAGACTTCAATGACTTATGAGTGGGAAGCAAAAGAAAGAGAAAAAGAAAGAAAAAAAGAAAGTGATGTGCCATTGATTACAGTTACACATAGAAAGAGAAAGGATGATGGGTGCAAATACACTCCTGGTCAAGCCCATTGTTTTTTTTTCTTGTAACTGATGCTATTTCAGTGTGAATTAGTCTCTTGACAGAAAAATTAAGCTTGGCTTTTTATATGTTTACCACACCAAAGGACCCAGGGCATCCAAAAACTTACTGATGTCCCTGCAGCATTGTAACCACAACCAGGATGATCTCATTTCTGAAATTTTAGTACCAAGTGCACCTGTGAAAGATACAAAAATGCCATAAGGTTGATGATGAATAGCATGGAGCTGATTTGAAATCATAGCTGACTTTTGTAGGCAGTCTTGTGACACTGTGTTTGTTCTCTTCAAAGCCAAACAAAAAATGAATTGACTACACTGTATCTTCATTAGTGCATATCTATTTCTATCTATCTGTATGTATGTATGTGTATCTTTTCCCTTTCAGGAACCAGGCACAGTGAAAACCTCACTCAACACCCCAGAGCAAGTACTTAACATTTAGCAGTGCTAGTCCTGTCGATGTTAATACAGCTTCTCAAATATTCTACAGTACATGTTTATTTAGCAGTTTTTCTGTGTCGCTGGCAAAAGGCCACCGTGTTACCGAGCAGATCATTGTTAAAGTGCTTCAGAATAAAAACGAAACCAGAAGTCCCAGTAACCCAACAATGAGTTTGGCCAGCTCTTCAGAGCTGCAGTCCTCTCTTCATGCAGAAGGCTTTGGGGGTGCCCATTGTCAGCCCTGGGACCCTAACAACACGGTCAGCCAGGCTTCTAGCCCATTAAATGGCTAAACTGTGCCACAAGACAATTATAGGGATTTTGTTCCTCCTTTTCTCATCTATCAGGTTTCGCACCGATGGATTTCCTGTGAGAGACAGGAACAAAAAAACAGGAGATTTTTGCTAGAAATAAGTTATAGCTTAAAAGTAAAGTGGGGAGAGGCAAAAGATACCAGAGAGGGAGAGCTGTAACTGACAAACTGTGCTAGTTAAAGTCACTAAGAGTTAGGAAAAAACCCCAGTTAATTAGGTGGAAAAGGAGGAGTAAAGTTCCAGTTTTATCCACTTAATTAATTTCCACCAGTCCTCCAGGAGGTTTAGAGATTTAGAATTGAAGTTAGGGAAAGAGGAAAAAAGATACCTATCAGCAACTCCGTCTAGACAGTTTTGACCAGGGCATAGCCAAAAAAAATCCACAGCAAGGTGTAATCAGTCTTATGAGAAAATAAATGAAAAAAATAGATTTGGATATCTTTTGAAATGGCAATCTTAAACGATGTGTATACTTCTCCTCTAACAGCTGTGTGAATGACATCGCGGGGACTGACTCCGCTCCTCTTCTGCTCCTCTGGAACATCAGAAGTGGAACAATAATAGTATACAGCTACTCTCAATACAAGAAAAACAGACACATGCTGTATGTGTGCCTATTCCTTAATGTCAATTATATTTAATAGTACTTGCTGAGCACTGCCTGAAACCATAAATAGCGTCCATCAGTACAATCAGCATCCAATTCCTACAAAAGGAATAGTGACCCAAAAAAAGGGATGAAAAATATCAAAGCTAGGGTCATAGTGCTATATTGTTATGGCTTTTCATTATCAGCTTTGTAATTTACCATTCATTATTTATGCAATAAATCCAACTCTCGAAAACATGTCAATGCAGGGCGTCCATCACAGTGTGGTGTGTTAAAGGACAATGTAGAAATGCACAATGCCCTTAAAATCTTACCATTAATTTTCTACATTTACTGAATTTTCATCAATTTGACAACCTTACCTGAACATTCAGTTGAACTGAGCAAGCATTCATTAATTACATTATTATGTCTAATATCAAGGAAAACATATTTCCAGAATTCAATTTCCTGCAAAGGACATTTGCCAAGTTTGAGATATGCTAATACTTGTGTTTAAAATATTTGCAAATGATTTTATGACCATTAATAACACTGCACTTCATCCACATGCAGATCACCCTCTGGAAAAAGATGCCATCTGTTCCTTTCAACGGTATTTTAATAGTATTTATATATGGCTCTAAGGAGGTCCTTCCGTAAGATTAAAATCTTAGATTTGTCACAAAATGGATTAATTTTTGTTGCCATTTTCAGATCTCATTATATTTTTGGCACAAAGTAAAATGGTTTTGTGTCATTTTCTGTTCTTTTTACCATTTTGTAATTTTTAATGCTTTGTAAAGATAAATTTACATCAGGTATTGAGCCTTCTGACAATTCACTCTTACAGCAGGACAGCGCTGATTAGAACTGCCAATTCCACAAAATCAATTGACTCCTACTCATAAATATCATGGGAGTAGGTCTAAGTATTGCTTGTTTCTCATAGTAATTTATAAGCAATATGAAAAAAAAAACACAAAACAAACCAAAAAAGTGTTGTTTGTTGTTTAACTTGACTGAGACCACATTTACCGATGCTTTAAATTCCTGAGATGGCTTCCATTTAAACAGAGTGCAAATATAAACAAAAAAAAAAAATTAAAAAATTGCAACAATGCACAAAAGCATAATTTATGTCCTTTTGCAATACTGAGCTGTGTAGTGTTTAGAGGCCTCCTAACACATAATAAGAAATTATTATCCTAATTTTGCAGACAGAAATTTGGCCCAAGAAGGTTGGAGTGACTGGAAGCACAGCTGTTTTTTGACAAAACTGTAATTCCCCCCGTCCTCTTACCAGCAGTCAATGCTGTTTCAGACCCACTGAGCTGAAATGGCCACAGGAGCACTCCTACCAACTAGCCTGGAAGTTAGAGCAAACCAGGTTAGGAAAGACCTCCCTCCACTGCTATGTTAATTTGGTTCATTTTAGGTGCAATGGCCTGAATCTGGAAGTGATTCAGTAACAAACAGTATGATACTGGGTATGTGCTTCCAGGGCCAGTGGTTTATTTGTTTTTCCTGGTTTTGTATTGTTTGTTTATGGGTATAATGCACATTTCTGGCAAGTTTCAGTAACTTCTGGCATCGGCATTCCCTGCAGGCGGTAATATTTTAGCCCACCAAAAGCTGTAAACAGAACAGGATGCCCATCCATGCTGCAGACTCACATTTGCTGTTCCCAGCTGAAACCATCGTGGTCCCCTTTCTCTTTGTGCATGCAAGCTTCCTGTGGGATCCAAGACATCAAGAACCATCAAACTGAGCCAGGACATTCACAGTGAGCATGCTGAAACCTGGTAAATAACGTGTAGACATAGCCACATAACAAGTGCTGCTCCACAGAGCTGCTAACACAGGAGACCCAGGCAGCTTGTATTTCCTTACTGCATGGTTTTTCCAATAATATGGCTAATTCCTCTTTTGCAGAGAATTGAATTCTGAAAGTCTTTTCCTTTATAATAGCCATAAAAACATAAATAATGAGTTGTTATGACATTTATGACAAGATGAGGTGGATGCTGAGAGGTTACATGGATCCAAGGGGAACTGGTCAAGTTCAAATTAAAATATGATCCTGGAAGTCCTGGGCAACAAATGACAGGACCCTGAGAGAGCATTTGTGGGAGAGTGTCGTATAAATTTTACTTGTTATTCTACCCCTTGTGAGTCTTCCCCTTTTAGCTGGATTTTGAGGCACAATACAGGAGCAATGGTTGTGTCTGACCTAAAGCAGCTATCCTTACATTCTCATGTTTTGTTTTAGTCACTCTGTTTAGTGGTTATCATTCCTCAGATCATTCTTGTTCATTACTTCTCTACCTCACACACAAATCTGCTCAAATAATAATTTTAAAATTCTGCTTACTCCCATTGCTCACTTCCTTGGGGAAAAAGAAAGCTGAGTGGGAGTCAAACACATTTAGCACAGATGCTGTCATAACAGAAACTAAGCCATTTTGTCCTTGATTTGAGGTGAAGGGGAAAAAAAAAAAAGAAAAAAAAAAAGAAAAGAAAAAAAGGAAAGCACTGAAAGACTCGCCTCTTTTGAAAGCAAAAAAAAAAAGATCTAAAAGTAAAATTACTACTCAGTTTGAACAATTGAATGTCATAATTGAGACCTCCAAATAAGAGGACTAACTTTTGAAAATCTGTAAACCCTCTCACTGACGACAACATATGGTGCTTAAAGTGCATTATGACTGAAGTAAGCTAATATAAATAGAATTATTTGTGTAAAGAACCCTGTCAATGAAGCACTTCCAAACCAAAAAAGCAATTGCTTTAGCAGGGCATTCCATGCTCTTCTTCAGCATGACCTTGTTAAAACCCTGAATATTTCAGTGTTGGTACATCTCTAATCCAAATGCAGTATTGCAAGGTACTGTGTAAAGTTATTAATGCAGATTGCCAGCACAATAAGATGATGGGCAGAAAACACCTGAAAAATATTACAACTGGATTTAGAGTGCCACAACTCACTATCTTATATATGCCTATAAAATACTAAATTAAAGGTACATGCTTAAGGGGTAGGTTTGGCATATTTTAAAAATCAGTCTATAACACAGGAAACAGCTACTTCCTCACCTCCCCCTTATTTCACAGCTGGAATAGCTCACTTTAAAATTCTGCTATCTGTCCATGCCAGTCTGGGTAATCTTTAACACATACACACACACACACGTGTGCACACACACACAAAATCCCCCAAATTGATGACAGTATCTAGTGGGCTCCACTGCATTCATATGTATCTAATCTCGTAATTTCAGCACACACATAGTAATATTTCCACCTGAAATACAAAATACTGATATATAAAGTAATATAAAACTATTTACTTGAAGCTAACCAAACACTTCTTTTTTTAAAAAAAATAAATCTTTGTGAGATTGCCTAATGAACAGAATAATGGCAAATGTAAATCAACACATTTTTTACTTTCTTTCATTAAAACTTTCTTATATACTTTTCTGCTTTCTGAACATAAAAACACATGTTCCAGATACACTTTTGCCTTAATCAGGGAGAAACAGTGCTGGTAAAACTAAAAAACTCTAATTGCAGAGTCCAGTTTAATATAGACAAGGTCTTATTTATGCTATGTTTATGTAGCGCCTCCAGGGTTATTTTTAATCTAATGTTGCAGCATCCTGTAATGCAGCAATGTAAAAAGGTAAGAAAAAAAAGTTTCATTGGCTACCCAGCATACTAAGCACTCACCCAGAATTCTGAAAAAAAAGTGGTATCTGTAGACAACCATAACATTTCTTCTGTTACTCCCTATTTGTGAGTGGAAAGTATGAGATACTGTAGAGGGACACAAAAAAAGTCACCACCAGAAATTCCCCAAACCTCTGACAAAAATTGGGAAGGAAAATCAGGGCTTTGCATTCACCTGTTTTTCATCCCACCAGGCAATGACAGCAGTACAAACTGCTTTGAGAACTTCCAGAATTGCTTTTTCACTACATTAATGAAGACTATGACGCTGCTTTGTAAAAAAAAATAATCCATTATGTTATAGTCTTACACTTAATACTTTTGTGTTTACTACAATATTCCACTGGACTTTGAAATAACAAAAAAAGTTATTGACTCAGTATAATAAAACTCGGTACAACATTTGGGCCTCATACACACACAAAATGATTCATTTTCTCAAATAATAAAAAGCTTTGTCTTAAGAAAGTATATCCTTAGCTGACTCTAAGAAGTCAGCCAGGCTGCATACCAGCTTGTACTTAGTCCCAGCTTGATTACCTAGTTTTAAATACTAGGGTTACATGAAAACTGAGACAAAGTTACTTTCATATTTTCACAGCATTATGAATCAACAACAGTTGGCCCCTCTGTTTTTCTTAATGTCACTATGAAGGAACGTTAGAACCATTCTTTCAAGACTTTTTTTCTTTACCTATCAATTTCATAGCCAGCTCCTGAAATGGCATATATATTTTTTGCATCAGCATAATACATTGCAAACAGTTTGGGATTTTATTTGCAGTAAATATATCAGAAAGCTGGTGTGAAAGTTTCTGGTTTGAATTATGTACTGTAAGAGTGGCCTCCCTCCAGCCAGCGTTTTAAACTCCAAACCTCTTCGCAGACTTGTGTGCTTTAGTCTGTCACTTTGCACAAATATTATGGCAAAGAAGGAAGTATTAGTGTTTGTTGGCAGTTTATATTAATGATTCTTTGAAGACTTGAAAGCCGTAACTTTGTTCTTTATGGAACACTTACCTGAACAATCCCTCACTCTTGCTTGGCCTTGGAGATGCTCATATGTGAAGAATATGTTCCTGCTCCATACAAGAAAAAAATGGCAGCTGGAGGGACTGAGAGTATTGTCTCCCCTAGTCCAGACTTCATCACTTTGTTGATAGAGCCTAAAAAAAATAAAACAAAAAAAAAATTAAAAAAGAGTTTCCAGTTCTTCCCAGAAGGCAAGGTAACTGAGTGGAAATCAACATTAACTGTAACACCTCACATATCTGATATATGAGTTTGGCAGATATGCTCAGAGAACTTTTCCCTGGGTTAAGTATGGACACATAATTGGTAAATGTTTTAAAAAGCTTTTGCATTCTTGGCATGCCTGCAAACAGATCTTGAGATACGTTACTTTTGAATATCTAGGCATTGAGAAATATTGGATGCCTTGATGGATCTGGCAATAAAAGCATGGGAATTTCAGTTATTAATTTTGTACCAAGATGGCTATGGATACGCATCTTCACATGCATTAATTGTCAGTCTGTCTACCTATCTCGCTAGCTAACTAACGAGCTTTTGGTAGATCAAAGCATGTAATTGTGAATGCTGATTATTTCTAGTCTTTTGGGCTTCATACAAATAAAAGATGCTTAGCATCTTGTGGAAAGGGCCTCCACACGTACACAAAATTTGCTAGTGTAAAAAAAAAAACCCATAGAAGGTTTCTACTTATATGATTTCTTCCATTATTCGACAATCCTAATTAAAGTAACATTTGCAACAAGATGGTGGTTACTTAAGTGTTATGGCTGACTGATTTTGTGTCCTCCGTATTGGTGTTAGGCAAGCGTCTCTGTAATCGGACTCATGACAAATTTAATGGTTAAGGTTTTCTGCTAAGTGTTTTGGTCTGTCTCTGTATTATGTACAGTTGAGGGTTTTTTTTAGTCTATGCTTTTTTTTGGCCATATGGTATATTTGACTGCTTTTTTTCCCACTAATCTTTCAACAGTCCAGACAAATGCAGTTCTGTGCCTCCCCTAGTCTCTTGACCCTTAAACATTGCCACCTTACAAAGCAGAACTATAGCCTGGTTCCAAGGAACCTGGCTCTTTCTGAAGCAAGGCATCGAGGGCAATCACAGATGTTGTATGGTTCAGTTCTTCACAAGGTTCAGATGGTAAATATTTAACTACTCCTCTTTGTTGTCTTTCTTTCCACCTTTAACAGTATTTCAGAGAGGGAAATTGTCATTCTAGCAGTAGGTTGTGACAAGGCTGTACCATCTTTTCATTTTCCTTTTTTTGTTTCCTTTTCAATTTGAGGATGCTAGCTGTGGCTTATTAAAAGGTCAATCTCTTTGCTTTAGCTGTTATAAACTTCCCTTCCCTGTAAAGCTATCGGATGTATTTTGTCTTTTTATACAAATAGCAATAAAGTTTACTAATAAACACAGTTAGTTTTCTTGTTTGGTAAGAAACATAGGGTTCTTAATATACTTTATGGCATTACATGAACGGACACTATGTTCTATGCCACAGCCAAATTAAATAAAACCTCTTTCCCAAAAAATGTGCTATTAAACATAAACATTATGGACAGCTCCTATGGAGAGTTTAGAAACCATGATGTTTGGGTGGAATTTAGGGAATTACATGCAAAATTGTAGACCAAACAGACACTTAGCAATTCCAAAAGCCAGGAACAGGAACTCATTTTCTTTGCCATGAGTTAAAAGCTGCTGCTCAAGGGCTAGTAGTAGTTAGAAAAATGGGAGTGGGAAAATCTACATAATACAAATGAAGTACATAGCAAATATTGGCCCTTAAATACCAAGCTGCTTCAGCAGGCTTTTGCAAGGTTGATGGCTCATACAAAACCTGAGCTACATGGTCTGGAAATGCCCGCAGCCGGGGTACGTAATGACCAGCATGCTTTACCAGGAATCCATTGTGGTGTTCACCCTTAACTCATATCGTCCCCTCCTGCACTATTTCTGCTCTTTTCCTTTTTTATTCACATGAGCAACAAGTTCTCTAGGGTTACAATGCAGTGAATGAAGCAGCACCCCTTGGGGAATAAATGAACCTTATTTTCTACTGGTCTGTGTAATTTGCAAATCCCTTCAGTACACATTTAAAATCAATCTATTTTGGTCATGAATTTCCTGATGAAAGAATGTAAGTTTAAAGTTTGTCCTTTGAGAGACTCAGGATCTTTTGTTTCAGCTGCTGAAGGACTGCCATTTGTTGTTTTCTGTTGGTTCTCTTTACAATGATTCATGCTCAAAAGCAACCCAAACAGAATAATTTAGAAGAAAAAGAAAAGATTCCACAGACAAATATTTAAGCTAAAATGACAAACAGGAGGAGTACAGTTTGTACCAAAAAAAAGTCCCAAAAGGAGGAGGAATATGAGAAGCTTTGTATTCTTTTGTATTAGTTTTAATCTATCAACTCTAAGACTTTAAATCTGATATGGGTCTCATTCAATAAGATATTAATGTAATACCATAAGTGTTTGAAGTAAGACACACACGACTTGCTTAATGTTATAAAAATCTTGTCTCAAAAGATAAACAATTTTTGGCCTTTTTTTTTCATGCCTGCTCCATGTTCTGTTTCAAAGGAGTTACTGTCTAGCCTCATCTTCCATCACCAGACACAATTATTACAGTACTCTTTCTACTAAAAATAAATGATACAGAAGTAATGTGATAGCCTGGTGACCAAGGCAATGACAAATGAAATAATTTTAAGAGTGACCATTCACTATAAATTTCACTTCTCATATATGTTTTATATTAGACACTGTCAGTAAGTAAATCTTGTTATATCAGAAATCTAATAATTGCCAGAGTCCTTTTGAAGCCATAGAGAAACTTATTAGCAAAGGATTTATGGCATTTTTGAATTGCTTTCAGAAAGGTACATCACATTTGCAGCTGGGACCCAGCGTGTAGAACAGCTGTCCTGACAGTGTCCTTGTACTATAGCGCTGTCATCCTGGCAGCTCTTTGAAACCTAAAAGCATCTGGTTCCCATTTAATTTTTGTACGCAGATGACTTATCTGCATTACATTTTAGTTTAGGATGTTTCATTCATTATTTATTGTACATAGATGTTCAAAAGCCAGCATCTTTGTGTATCCCACAAACCCCTACCCCCAGTATGAGCTCTTTATGTACAATTTTGATAAATCACTTCAGGTAGGTTAAAAAACAAAAGCAGAGTTTTCTCTGTGAATATATGCAAAACTGATTGAGCAGATTAAATGCTGGAAAACAACTGCAATTCATACTGGAAAATTGCCATTACTGTTCTACTAGTGCTCTGACAACTTACAGCGTACATCTAAGTTGAATGCATCGCTAATTCTGACATGTGAAGTCATTCCCTTCCCCTGTCACGGGCATAATGTGATGCTAACAACAGCCAACGCATGTCAGCCTTGTTTTGTTAAAAGCGAATAATCAGCATGAAATGCTATAATTTCTTAATTTTATTTTTTGAAGATGAGTGTCTGGTACCAACTATGAAATTGGGAAAAAATGAAGAAAAGCCTGTTGCCTCATCACCTGTTGCCTCAGAAATCTGAAGACCATTTCCAATTCCAGTTGTAAAGGAAAATGTATTTCAGATAAAGTAATTCCGCAAGCAAAATGGTGATGTGATGGAATTCGAATTTTGCAAGTGCCTTTTGCATTATTTACACATATTGACAATGCATCTGGAAGAATCAGGGATTTGGGGAACTAGCATTTCAGCTTGTAGAAAACAGAAAAATCTTAAATTAGCAGGCAGGCCAAGGGGCAGGGGAAATACCATAAATTCTTTACTAGCGACACCTTGCAATCACCTACGCTTAAATAATAAGTTCTTGAAGAATCTTAAACAAGTTATTGCGTTATTTTGCTACAGCAGCATAGTGAAAAGATGATTGTACAGCAGTATTCTATTGATTTACCAATATTCCTGTGATAAGCACACGCAGATTTCAGACATGCTATGGCTACCAGTTTCCCAACATCTCCTGACATAATCAAAGAGGACTGCATGATCTTTTTATTTTTCTTGTATGATTAAAAATCATCAGCAACACATAGAAGCCATAATTGAAAAACCGTTGCAAAACCATGCATGCATTTGCATTTTCCAAGTTTATGAAATGAGGTGTTTATATTTCGTCTTCGTTGCAGAGAGAACATTGCTCTACAAAGGGAATCTAGAGGAACTGTTTCCTTTTTTGTCAGGTAGTACATCAGTTTTAATCATTAAGATGAGCCAGACCAATTTTATTCTTCGGGGTTTTTTCTCAATAACAGAATTAAAATTAAATTTAAGATATAATTCCTACAAATAAATTTAATTTTATATTTAATCCATGATAAATTACAAGAAAATAAATAGTAAAGGATGGGAATTTATCATATACTCTTAAGAGACATATTTCACATCCTAGGAACTAATATTTCAGGATGTGTAAATGAAAAACAGTATCTTGGATTACACAAAGTGACATGCCTATTCGACAGCAGGGAATTCTGAAATTTGTGGTTTATAACAATCTCCGCCTTAAAGTTGCATCTCTGGGCAAATAACTGCACTGTGTTAGCTTCTCACCTCTAATTTGAACTGGGTTTTCTTCGCTTTAAACAATAAAATATTGCTCATCTCATCTCTTCTGACATCTGTCCATTACTGGTCAACTATTCCCAATTTTATATTAGAAAATGATTGGCTTATAATTTTATTTTTGCAAGCACATGAACTATCTTCCATATTCCAATCTACCTAAGTTACAGTTGTTCTTTGAACAAAAGAGTGGAAGAGAGTAACTAACTCTCTGAACTGTAGATTGCAAACTGCATCAAGCTGTCCACAGAAGTGTTTTTATTCATGGACTATTCAACTTTTATAGAAAGAATTTGATTTTTTTTTCAGTTGCAGAAATCTACTTTTTAAAATACTACATCAAAATTCACAGAATGCTTGAGTATAAATTTCAGAGATATATATTTCCAGGGATATATATCTCTCCAGCTATATTGCTGGGATAGATTAAACTGAGTATAGTGTTTTAAACAGACATTTTAAAGTTCTCAGGGAAAACAATGTTTATGTTGGATGAAAATATAACCTGAAGGTATACCTCATGAATATCCTTCAATCAGCAGTATAAAGTGACTGACTAGAGCAGCAGAAGACCAGGATGAGATTTCCTGGTGTCTTCATACAATATTGAAGCCCAGCATGACTTTTATTGTTGAGTCATGAATATACTTCTCAAAGGACAAAGCTTTTTGTCCTTCCTCTCTTGAGGATAGATTGCCCACAGCGTTTTCTGGTTATTTTATTCTGGCTGTAGGAAAACACAGAACATTTTTCAGCTTTCTCCTAACCTTGATTTTTTTTCCATTTCTGAGCCATTTAGAAGTTTTGCCAGGGCTCCTTGAATTAGTCCAGTTTATTAAAAAGAATTATGGATATATGAAGAGAAACAGAAATACAGCTGCTATGAGGGGGAAAAAAGGTATCCAGCAACTGATGTTGTTGTTTTTCTTATGTTGGATCTTCCTCCAAGGAATCCATGTGGAGGGACACTGATGCTGTCCCTGGAACACACCGCCCCTCCTTTCAATCCCTGCACTGATAAACTCGTGCTTAAATGGCTGCACAAGCTTCTTTAGGGAATGGGAAGCATTAAGAGGAGAAGAAAGAAACACACTAACTAATTCTTCTCCAGAACAAAACAAAACAGAAAATGATTCACTCTTTCAAAGAACTAACTCTGTTCTGAACCTTTGGTGTGCAACTGTTTGAAGGCCAAAGTGCTGGATGTCAAAGTGGTAAAATTCCTGACAGGGGACATTACAGCGGTTGTTAATCGCCAGAGGGCTTTGTATAGGCAGCCCTTGGAAAAGATATACACACGCAGTAACCCTGTTACTGTCATGGCGTGTACTGTATAAAATTTATTGACCCTTAGCTGTTAGAAGCCCTGTGATCCAGAGCCTGTTATCTGTGTGCAGACGAGAATCAAGGAGGGAGATGTGGTTATGCCTGATCGGCTGCAAAGAAGGTGGCAGGAGCTGGAGCTGGGGAGGGACACCCCCCCTGTGCCCTGCTGGCTGAGCAGGCTGAGTGTGCTGGGTGAAATCAGTGTGGGATGGACGAGATCAGTGCGGGCTGGATCCTCGGCAAAGAAAGGAAACACCTGACGGAGCTGCACACATTAAACAGACGTACTCCATCAATGCAAACCCTGGGATTGTGCATGATCTAGGATTACATTCCCCCACCTAAAGTGTAGATATCGCTTAATATTAAACAAACAGGGTTATGCATAGCTACTTCAGAATAAAATAGCTCCATAGTGCCTTGATAGCCATTATGCTAAGAACTAAAGGAAACATTACAGAGATGCATAATTCACATTAAATCTGAAATACCATTGTTAATGATTTCCCTGCCACCCCACTTCAACTGCAGAACAGATCATATGAATTTTCTAAAATGTACAACTATTGGTATTTGTACTGGCCTCAGGAAAATAATCCAGATGCATCCCTTGTCTTTCCTCCCCCCCAGTAAATACAGGTGCTTAGACAAGTTAGCTTTCTTCAAAATAAACACCTACTTTAGGGACTTAAACGTAGATTTAAACTAAAAAGTAAACCTGAAATCAGTAAGAAGTTAAAATTTTAATAACTTAGGTAAACTCGAAGTCTATTTTAGCCAGGTTTTGAATTTTAAGCAATTTCTTTTGTTATTTTAAAAGCCTATGTCCTTCATCAGCTGTTGGCAACATTCTTACTGCCATGATACACTAGTTGTTTTATGTGCCTTCTGTTTGGGACTGGAATCACCCTACAGTCTGGTTATCCACTTCAAAGACTGCAAGCTCTTCCTGACTTTCTTCCTACCCTGATGCCCCTGAGACTGAGTTGCATACCTTGTGCTCTTCACAGGGAAAGCAGTCTTGCTGCAAACCAATTTTGTTAGACAGAACTTGCAGAACTATATCAAATAATTTCTCAAAACAATTTTAGTAAAGCTAGTTAGTTCAAAGCCTTAAACAAACAAAAAAAAAGGATTTCCTTTTTTTGCCAGATTTCAGTGATTTTGTAGTTCCCTGGAACTATTTCAGTGATCTCACAAAACCTCGGGTCTGTTCATTTGGCTTTTCTTCCTTTGGTCCACACTTTCCCCTCTATGCTCCCTGGATCTTTGACCAGCTCCGTGGAGCTGGATCCAGAAAGCTGGTGGCTGGTGCCGTACTTTGCCCAGTGAAACACGCAGCATGTCGAGGACTATGGGAAGTCCAAATTAATATAGAAAAAATTCCATTATATTTTAAATTATTTAGTAATTTAGATGCTTTCTAGTATTTACTCCTTTTCTCAAGTGTTATGCTCACCCTTGGGGGTTTCCTCTGGGTCCCAAGGTCCACAGTGCCAAAGAAATTTGGAGAGGGAGGTATTACATCAACTTGTTAGCAATGTGAGGACTTTGCTGGGAGAAGCATGGTAGGGTTTTATTTTTCTTCAGTCTTGAATCTTCCCAGGGATATTATCTCATGTTTTCTTAAGACATTCTGCTAAGTCATACTTTTTCCCCCACTGGATCCCAACTACAGCTTGACGATCCTCACCCCTTCGCTGTTAAAGACACACAACAGCCTCCCACAGCCCGGGTTATCTGGAAAGGTCTTCTGCTTGTTATGCAGGGACCGTGCAGATTTTCTAGACCTTTACCACGTTTGGTATGCGCAGAGATAAGCTTAAACAAGGTAGGTAATAGTCTTCTGACAGACAGACAATTGCTATCGCAGCTGGAAACAAGCTAAAATGAACTCTGGCCAAGGCGAGTCCAGGCGAGTCCCGAGGCCAGCGCTGGTGAGTTCATACACAGCATGTGGCCTTTAGTAAAATCGGAAACAATCGCATTTGCTGAGCTGCAGCAGCAGCAGCTAGTACCCAAATTCTGAGCTGCTTCCATTTTGTCAAATCTCTCTGCGGCATTTAAGGTTAGACAACCAGGCTTTTTGGTGCTGTAAGAGCACTGGCAGATGGAGAGACAGATGTAAAAGTGGTCGAAGGCAGAATCAAATCAGGAGTTAAATGAAGGGAGAAGCACATTAAAGGGATTTCTGACACTTACAAAGCATGAGAAAGACTCAGGTGTTTATCCAGTTTAGTCCCCGAGTCCTGTGGGTACATATTTATAGCTGTTAGACTTCAAAAATAAATGCATACATCTGGGAGTTCACTACAAACTTACTGCATATACTTTTTTTGGGGAAAAAAGAAAAAAAGTTTCTTTTTCTCTGAACTAGAGGACTGCAGCACTTGCTCATGACCCAGTTATATTTTCCCAAATTAGAACCCCAAAGAAACTAAAACTACACAGTGAACATCAGATGTGAACATAGAGAAGGCAGGTGGGGAACATGGCCAGTTATCTTCAACTCAGGAATTAGTTTACTGTGGATCGTGGAATTTTTGAAAATAAATACATCAGAGTACTTGGAAGGAGACACCAAGATCTGCTGAAGTTACTTCAGGTTACTCTGTGATTAAAGTAATCATAGTGGATATTACTCCTGTTCAGTTTTCCTCTGTTCTAAGAATACTTTATTTTTTGTCTTAGAACTGGTTAAACTGCCAATCTTTCTGCTACTAAATATATATGCACAGTTCCTAAAGTATACCTTACAGTAGCTGCAGGTTCATATTCTAATACATTACCAATGTTAGGCAATGTCTTACTGCACCATCGAATTCAAGGGATGAATCTGAGACAAACAGAAATCAATCTAAAAACTCCTCTTTACTAGGAGGATTTCACTGGCATATTTACAGAAAAAAAGATCAAAATATCCCAAAAATGTGCATTAAAATCTCTTTTCCAAATAATTCTGCCTCCCAGCTTGGTTACGATAACCAACAATTTACGTATTAAGGCACACAGGGTTTACAAGGGATGGAAGATGCTGTAACCTACAGAGGGAAGGTGAGAAACAATAGGGAATTTATGCGGATCTCAGCAGGAACAGCTTTAACCAAATTTAGCATCCTTGTTGGGCCAGAGCTGATTACACCGATTGGTGTGGTTGTTACTACAGGAAACTTTCTCCTGTAGTTCTCCCTATTCAGTACATCACCAATTTCATCCCCATTTCCAAAAAGAAATTAGGACATTGACTTCATGGGCACAGCCTGTATTAAAGATGATAGGAGTCACACATTATAAAACAGCATAATTAAGGCCCTGGACAGTGATGTATAATTTCAGAGAAAAACAAATCTCTGCAGTGCAAGTTCAAAAAGACCTTGGAAATATATTTCTAAGTCAGCTGTGTTGGACTGTTTCCTTGAGTGCTAAATGCATATTCTTTTTCCTTCAAATTTTGTGAATGAATTTGTTTTTCTCCAAAATTCTTCAAGGACATGTACTGGCTAATAAATGTTTCACATGAGCTAGTTTAGCTGGAAACTAAAATTTCTTCTACTGGCAGATAAAGACCTCTATTCATGAAAGACTAAGATATAGAACACTTTAGTTAGTATTTTCACCATGAATTTACAATGCAAAATAGTGAAGCGATTTTTATGTGAATGACATTTTAAGACTAGATTTTAATAATAAAAATATTTACTGTATGTGATTTTCTGTGAGGATAAACTAAAACCAAAATCTAACATGACTCAGACACCCCTAAGAAGCCCTTTAAAGAGGTATAACTGAAGAGATGTGACACAAGTCAATCAGAGATTGACAATACTTCTTGACAGCCCAAATTTTCATAAAATTATTTTTCAAGGCCTTTCCAGTTATTATTAAAAGCCTGTTTCACACACTACATTATTAAATCGTCCCATTTTCACATGAAGAAGAGAGACAGCAATTATGCTAATACTTTACATAGAAACTTCTCAATATTAATTGTCAAGAAATGCGTAAATACAAGTAAAGAAAGTGTAAAAGGAATCTCAGGTCCCAGAAGATTATGAATTCCTCATAAATAAAGCTCTGTTTTCTGTGCTTTGTTCAGCCAAAGTCCCTGTGGAAATTCTGGGGTCGAGTTGCAGAGGGGTGTTTTTTATGATTCCCGTGTTGAATTTGTTATTATATCCATTTTTTTTTTGTTCAAACTATCATGGGGAGTTTAACTGTAACAAGAACTGTTGAGTTGACCAAAAACTTCTTACATCAAAGTCAGTGAAAAAGGAAAACAGGATTCTATGCCAAAAAAAAAAAAAAAAAAAAAAAATTTTTTACCCC
>NW_015090920.1:10226894-10283774 GCF_001431845.1 Calidris pugnax
ACAAAAGACAGGGAAAAAAGAAAAAAGGATTATTCGCCAAAAAAAAAAAAAAAAAAAGAAATTATTTGCACCCCCAGAGTAATTTGAAACAGCTATGCCACTAGGACTGCCTCTCACATTTTCATTAAGTGGACTCAAACAGTTTCCTGAATAACTAATTCTTACAAAAATGCATCTCCCCACTCCTTCTTATGAAAGATATGATTTAGGAAATTTGAGAAAGCAGTGTGAGAGCAAAATGCCTCCATATAAGATTTCTTAGTTTTCTCCTACCTTGTTCATTAAAATTACTCTCACAGTTACTTCAAAACCTTTCTTTCTCTTCCTCCAAGAGGCCTTTTATTTCAGTCTTCTGCCACTTTTATGACCACATACCTTGCAGACCAGGTGTCGTGGCCTGGGAACAGGGCTAGACTCTTCTAAAATTACAAGAACAGTGCTTTGGATGCAACATGAGACTGTTGATGGACACCGAAAAATGGAAGAAAATTGTTTTTAGTATCACTTGAAATTAAAAGGAGCCGGTTGTAGCTTTAACACTAAATGGGTATGGTTTTTGCCAGTTTTCTCAGATGCACATATATGGAAGTATATGTTTTGCTGTTCTAAAATTTCTGGATTTTTAACCAAGTTTATTTGCTTTTCTCCATGTTATAATATTTGAATTAGCATGTCTGACAATGTTGTTAGTATATCAGGACTAAATCAGCAAAACAGAGGCTGTGTCTTATCTCCCACTTACCTACATAGACATTTATACCTCAAGCCAGCATTAAGGTAACTGAGTCTTTCACAAGATACCGTTAAGTAATAAGCAATCATAACCAACAGACCTAAGCTTAGAGGGACAGAGGGTGTTGTGCTCCTTAATACCAAGCAGATGGAAAATCCCGGAGTTATTTTTGTAAATTCTATCTTGAACTACATGGAACCAAGCTCTGCCCTTGGTTATGCCCAGAAATTTCACTTCTACTTGCATAACTTAATATATCAGGACAGAACTGGACTTTATATTCTCAGCTAGAAAAATGACAACTTTTTTCTTGCAGTGAAACTGAGACTAAGATGTTGTCTTAAATGAATTTGTCTTTGGTTTTATGAAGAAACCTTGAGGAAAAGAAAATCAGATAGTAATGCCATTAATGACAAATTCTGGTGATATCAGCTTTTTGAAGAGCCAGACAATAAATTACTTGGTCAAAGAACAACTCTGGAAATGGCAAAATCCTCAGTTTTAAGATGTTAAATGTGGAAGGTGAATTACACCAGGAAAATGAAAAATGTCCAGCTAATCTCTATGTCATTGCATTTAAGATAATAATGTAAAGTGTCTTCTACTAAGTCCAGTAAGGTATAAGCAAGGTATTCTTTGAGTGCAGAAAGATGTTATTATACCTCTTTTTTTAAATCAATTCTAAAAGCATTCAAAAAATACTAATTGTAAGGCAGATAACATGGGAACTGGGTCACTGTGTTTACATAGGCTGGTCTGTAGCCCCATTGCTGAAAATTAACGACAAGGACAGACCTGAGCATGCAGCACGTTTATATCTAACACTTCAGTATATATCCACGGTATTGCTGTGCTGGTTATCTCCACTGACTTCCCAGCATGAGCCCATCTCTTTATCTTCCAGCTGAGACACTTGGGAAAAAAAACCCCAACAAACCACACACACAAAAAAGGAGTTGAGAGGTCTAGTATTCATAAATAACACCACTATGTTACAATAACTACCATCTTTTGATCACCCTTTTTCATCACATATGAAGCACAAGGCACCATAAGCCTTTGCTCAGGAACTGAATGCTTTCCTGTTCTTTAGAATATGACACACAAATCACACATATTGCAGTGTGTTTTGCTAAACATAAACCAGATCCACGGCTATCATACTTTTATGAATGTACCTGGAAAGATGAGTGCTGGAGCCCACAGTGTCTGCGTATAACACAGTAGCTTGGTATCATGAGATATATTCTACCTTTATTCTTCTGTATTCTGGAGGAAAACAAGAAAAAGAGAATTACTTCTAATTGTGATATACAAATTATTGTACACTTCAAAAATGTTTAAAACACAGTGCAGTTACAGAATATGTGGAACAACATTCTTAGCAAAAATGCGTGTAGCTTTGTATCTGTATAGAGAATCTTGCATCAGACTATATTGTGGAGATTGTATAAGAAAGCAATTCATTAGCAGAAACATTTCAGAAACAACATTCTAGTAGATTAGTATTTGGTGGCAGATTACTAAGTAAGGAGTTATCTTATCAAATGACATTTTTTAATAGATATATGCAATATATCTATATATATACACACATACATATTTTTATATGTGAACATTGCTTATATTTATTTGTTCATGGAGAGGTTCTAATCACTAGAGCACTTTAATAAATGGGGACACAACTGGCAATGCAAGCTTTTAATTAACAGAGAAAGAAGCAGTTTAACAAGCGTTCCAAAATCTGTAGAGCTACATGTTCTTAAATCTAATTTATGTACCCATTTAAGTATATGCCCTTTTATATACCCTTTGTGTGCTTAACTGCTTAAAACATTTTGAACAGGCTGTAGCAGCGTTTTGCCAAATATATTAGCTGCGAGTAGTGTTATGTATCTTGACTTCCACTATTTGATTAAATGAACTAAATGACACTGGAACAGCAGAGATTAAAATAGGTCTTGTGTGTTTTTCCAGAATGGTGCTGCTGAGTCCCAGCATGGCAGTGTTCATACTTGTATTTGTCTTCCCTTAATGACAGCAGCAAGAGATTCACTGTTAGGACCTGCTTTTATAATGTGACCAACAAAAAAAATAATCAGTGGCTTTTCTCTTGCATAACAATACTTTCCATGAAAAGAAAAATCAGGGTATATTCTCTTTAACAAAGATTGGTAGGCTTCCCTTTCCTCTGGGCAGTAAATGCAGAGTAAATTTACTTTGAATAAAGTCTAAGCTGCCAGAGTTGCATGGCTTCTGGAGTGGCACTGCCTCACAGCTGGCCTGGAGAGTCAGCGGAGTCGTCCAGATGTATCTGCACATCTGTGCAATGTGTGGTATAACTGCACATCAATATCCTACAGTGCTCCTGCATTCGTTTATTTCATTTAGGAAATGCTGTCCTTTGAAAAAGCATTCCCCTTCCTTGCTTCCTAAAATGCTCATTGATTGCCAAGTATGCCGATATACGCAAGATGGGCAAGTAAGCCTTCTGTCATGAATACTAAGATGTGAGAGGAAAAAGTCATTCACCTGGACATGAATATGTGTTTTGTTAAAAAAAAACAAAAACAAAACAACAACAATTAAGTCTGGGAAGGTACTTCCTGAGCACACCAGCCACAGAATGGCAGGTGCTGAGCAGTGCTTTGAAATCCGCCGACATTTCCACGGGGAACACTGTGCTGTCAGCTCACCGGTACTACTTAGGAACTGGGCACACACCTATCTTGTCACCTGTGTGCAAGTTATATAAATGTCCTTATATATATGTCTGTAGATTTACATATGAGTATACAAGTAAGGACTTGCAACTATATACATGCAAAGTAAGCATATCAAGACCAGTGAATGATTCCTTATGGAAACATCTACCAAATTCTGACACAAAATCTGAGTTTGAATTGACCTTGCTCCTGTAAATTGGGTTTGACTCATCTTTTACCTGTCATTTACACCCAACTATTTTTACATGTTTGCAACCTGCAATTAAAATCAGTGAAAGAGGAATTCTACAGTATCTTTTTTTTTTCTTTTCTAGATTCTAGAGTATCTTTTTATTTGCTTGCAGATTAAAAAATTTAGTGCATTACTCAGTCCATTATTAAACAAAAATATTAGCCACAGTTAGCACAACAAATAAAATTCTTCAATCAAAATCTTCAATCAAAATCAAAACCTGATCTGGGTTGTGTGATTTTGATGATTGTTCCATACCGGATTTAAAAAGAGTACCGAAAGGCGTCCTCTATTAAGCAGCTCAGTAACCATTATTTTATCCCTTAAAAGTGAAGACTGTTAATCCTCAACACAAGGTACAGACAGGGTGTGGGGATGAAACCCCAAAACAGTGAAAATCAAGTGAGTCAGGCTACACGAGTGTATGTCTGTAATTCAGACCTGGTTTCATATCATGGACTCTCCCACCACAGTTTCTGTAAGGTCAAACAGGAAAATTCCTTGTCAGATCCTTTGTAAGCCACAAAAGCCAGCATTCCTCCTCCAGGTCCCACAGAACCTTGTCCCCATCACAGCTGGTGCATGCATTAGGACTGAAAATTGATTAACTAGGAATTACAGAGGGACAGAGTAAAGCAATGGAAACCCACATTCAGATGAAACTCAGGTTAGAAAGCATACAGTTTTCCAGACAGAGTATTAGGCTTAGGGCATCTTAGAAAACTCATCTGAGTATCCCAGCTTAAAGTCGGGGAAAGGCTGAAGGCTTTATTTCAGAAACATGACCTGTGTGCACTGAGCCCAACAACGATGATGGAGAGAAAAGCCAAAAATAAAGACATGTGAACTACATTACACAGTGAAAAATACAAAATGCCACTGATTGGATATCAGAAACCTGAACGGGGCAAGAGCTGACCTTGACCATGAAGAGCAACAGTGAGACTGAGAAAGCAAAGTGGACGTTAATGGAGATTTTGTATTTTTCTGTAAAGGGGTTCAAACTGTTAACACGACCAGTAACTTCCACTACCGGCTAGAATACAGGCAGAGTGAATGAAGATGCAAACCCCTCAAACATCAAGCTGGTTTTGAAGGCATTTGACTTCCTTTCTCTACACAATTTTCTTCAAAAATCCATACTTTCAGCACAGAGCTACTGCTGTGTTTTCAGTTATCTCAGGGGACACAATACAGTATCTGAGATCACTTTAAAAAGCATTTTTGTATTGATATAAGCTGGTGTAGCTGCAGAAAGTGCCTTTTTCTTCCCCTTTCACAAACCCAATGGGAACAGAGCCACAAAGCAGCGTTTTGTCGCCGAGAACCTGCCTCAGGGAACCGCTGCGCAGCCGCCCGCAGCCTCCACAGTAGGCTTGAGATCCCCAAACCAGAGCCACAAATATTGTGCCTTTGCATTTAGGGCTTCAGAAGCGGATGTTCATGTATTTCACAGGGAATTGATTTAGCTCTGCAGACAGGTACTGAAGATGTGCTCGCTTTAAAGGCTGAGGCAAAGCAGACAAGCCGTGGTTCACACTGGAGTGTCACTACCTGTGACTCCATTGTGATTACAGTATTGAGTATTTTTTTCCACTGCAGATGCCTTGCTGAGAAGCTTTTCTTCAAAACCTTAGGGAAGTACATCCTACTATTCTATAATGTAATTGCTAAGGTAACATGGCTTATGACATAGCTACAATAGTCTCAGTGTCTGAAAAATAACATCTCACTAAAAAGATTAACCTGAGTTGAACCAAGTGTGTGAAAACTACTAGATATTTTTTTCTCCCAAATAGAATTACTTCTTTCTTCCTTAGGATAGAGTTTTGTTAACTAAATGAAAGTATATTTCCCAAGCAGTGCAGCTATATCGCTTTCTTGTTTAAATTTATTTTACAGTTCATTAAATATTAAAAGTATTGTCTCCTTTAACACTTCTGCAAATACTACTTTCTTCTGCCAAGCCCTTGGAATTTTTGTCAGTATTTTAGAAAAAATATATAATAGCATAATAATTTCATGACAGAATGCTGCTTTTGCATAGTAACCCAAATTTCATAGCTTTGCAGAAGTGGTAGGGTGAATATTGTTAAGTGTGATCCACCCCAGTTAACCCAACATAATATGGAATTCCATTAGAGAAAAATGCAGCCTAAAAAGAGGACACCAAAATCATATCCCGAGCCTCTAACACAAGATTCATTGATGACATTCTGGCTTAGCAAAGGCTATTTTGAACAGTCATGTACAGGTGAGAATTTTTTGTGGGATTTCATTCAGTCAAAGGAATAGATGTAAAGCTTTCCAGGTAGGGGGGGAAAGTTGGTAGGCTTTGTAATGAGCTCTCTGACTGGAAGAGAGTCTACCTCTGTAACAGGATTTTCTTTCTTTTTTTGTATTTTATTTGAAGCTCCTGAAGGAGGAAGTGCTTACCTTGAAGGGTTCATGCACACACTCCTAGAAATCTCTCTCACAGGTAATTATTCTTTCCAAGTGCTATATCTTTGTAGAAATATATTAACTTCCCCTATTCTTTTCGTGCTGCAACTTGGATTGGCTTAGTCAAAAATGGCTTCTGCTGGGTTTTAACATTTGAAAAACTGTATTCCCAAAAACAATTATAATGTGATAATTCATTAGAAAAAATTATAAATGTAGACTTGCAAACTATAGAACAGAAGCTCTACAGAGTCTTTAATCCATCCATTTCCAAAAATTGAAGTGATCTTCTGTTAATTCATACTACAATACATCAGTTATGAATGAAACAGTTTTGCATTGTATCCCACAGAAGTTTTATAATTACTTTGTATTGCTTAAAATGTTTTTTAGAATGTTTACATGCATGGGAAAATTTCAAACAACGCTGGCTACAGATGTGTATGTGTGTGCTTGATAAAGCTTGGTGAGGCTTATGAGGAGTGGAAAATAAATAAGCTTTAACCAACTTTATAAAATTAATTAAAAAAATTAATACATTTAAAAATTAGTTTTTTCCTGTATGCATATTTGGAACATCCTCAGTAAACTAAGTGCTAGATATTTTTTCCACTATCTTGGCATTAAAGAAGATGAAACATAATAATATCTGTCCTCCTGACATGCTTCTGTGTTGTTCTGATATGCTATACTGTGACACAGCAGTTCTTTGCAGTCTGATTAGTGGATGCTCAATAGAAGTCTATTGAAACTTACTTCAATATCGTGTTGGATTTGGCCTTTTAAAAATTTTATACGGATCCAAATGTGTCCCCTGACTGCTCCATCCTCAGCAGAGTAAATACAAGCAGTGTCAAATAGTGCAGCCATATCCCACCACGCAGCCTCGCTAGCGGGCTGCTGTCTGCAATGGGCTTGGAGTAGCAGTAAGTCTCCAGTGAAGGAAAGCTGTATGTGCAGTATTAAGTCCACATACAGGAGGAGATCTCCAGAGCAAAAAAGGTATTGTGCAAGGAGCTGATGGCCTGACTTCAAGCTTTTTGGCAGATTTTACTTCTGGCCAGCCCAGTTATGTAGAATGGCTGCCCAGTAGGGGCTGACAGTTATAAGGTGTGCTTGTGGAGCACGTCTTTTATTTTACTTCCGTATGCCAAGAATACAGACCATGCTCTCCAAGATCATAGAATGGCTCAGGTTAGAAGCAACCTTAAAGGTTATCAAGTTGCAATCCCCTTGCCATGGGCAAGGACACGCTTAAGTAGATGTGACCGAGATACACTGTAAGAGGGCACCCCTAAACTGAACTAGAGCATTGGTAGACACACATCCTAAACCAACACCACTTCCAGATATTAAAATCAACTTAGATGCTGCACTTTTTTTTGGAAAGCAGATATGTCTCTGATGCAAATGTATCTTGACTTTCTGTTAATCAGCCTGCCTTGCTCTCTGGCAGACAATATGGAGAACTGCACGGAATCCCCTCCTTCAAGGTAGCTTCTGCATAGGAATAGATCTTTAAAAACTCCTTAAATTCTGAATTGAAGTCCTGAAAGCCTCCATGACATTTAATTTTTGTTCTCTGCCCAGACTTCCTCAATGCCACATTGCGATCCAACAACAGAGAGATCAAACTCTTCCCTTCTATGGGGAAGAGGCTATGTGCAAAGATCTTGAAATAAATATTAAATAGAATATTAAATCTTTCAGCTCCATTTCATTGGAGCAAATACATGTTCATTATCCACATATTGGCTAATAATAAGCAGTATCTTAACAGATCCTGACAGACCTTAATTGGAACATACATGTGTATCTCTAGCCATATTTCATTTGATATTCTTTTTCTTCCTTTTTCAGATAGTAATTAAGAAAAGAACCATTGAATAAAAATTTATTCAATAGAATGTTAATGTACTTTAAATACAATGATCTGCACATAATATGGATAATTCAGATGGAAAAAAAGCTGATATTCATCTATCTCATCCTGGATTTACTTTGCTGATGATTATGGACACAACTCTGTTGGATACTGGCACAGAAAATATAGAGAACACAGAGAAATCAGCCATGGAGAGATCCAGAGAGGAGCAGAGAATGAGGTGATGAAGAATACTAGAATGAATCCTGTGCATGAATGATATCTCAAAATGGCATACGAACAATTTGAACAGTCTGAGAGAGATCCATGTTGCAGAGATTACCTAGATACAGCTACCAAATGTGGCTGACAGGGAAGGGTTGCTTATGAAAATTATTACTATGATTACTGAAGTCACTCTTTATCTTAGTCTTTAATTAGCTTCTATGGGCAAATTCATACCGGAAACCCCCACCCAGTACAATAATCTCAAAGTTGCCCCAGTGTCTTAAGCATCACTTGGCACAGACACCCATTTGTGGGGAGGATCTGTTTAGGGTACTGGGATGAATATCTTAAAAGCTTTGATTGTAACTGGTAATTCAGATGACAGCAAGAGTTCTCTACACAGCCTCACTATCCACTGCTTTACATCTCATTGCAGATATTCCAGCAGGATAATAAAAAGCTCAGTTCCCGCTGGGATACCGGACCCCTCTGAGCATCATATCCTAACTGGGCAGGAATGCAGGGAGCTTGTAGCAATAGTGCTTGCCTTACACACACCTTCTTACAATTCCAGCTGACTAAACCACTAGCTGGTGCACCTGCTGCACAACAATGACAGATTCCAATAACACAGTATTAATCATATCCCTATTAAAGAAAGCTAGGTTAATTTCATAGGGTCATTGCAAACTAAATCATATTAGAGTACATGCAATGCAGATATCTGGCTTCTGTCTGTTTTTCTCTAGGAATACATACCAGACACATACCAGACTTCTAGTTTCAGCAACCATTCTTCCTTCAAAACATTCACACATCAATATGCAGGTGTATCTTTACACACACCAGGACACACAAACCACACACTTTTCTTCTTCTCCAATAATATTAACATAAAATCATTATAGAACAAGAATTAGCTATCATCTATAACCTTTCAGATGAATCTGAAGGGCTAAGAAGTAGAACTGGATAGTTGCCCAATGTATCCAGAGATCTTGCAGTCTGCAGTCCTTGACCCAAAGAGCTCATCAGATAACCTTTTTGGTAATAGTGAAATAAAGATAGCAAAAATTATCTCATGAGAACAACCTTTAGCAACACTTTATTACATATGACACATACTTACTTACAGCAGTCATTTGTAGAAAAGAATAACTGTCAGTGACTTTAAGAGCTTTCTTACGTTAATAAAAGATAGTATATCAGATGATTTTCTAATAAAGGCTCTTAGTTCAACTGAGTCAAATATAGGAGCTTTATGTACTTTGACAAACACTTAAATGTAAGTATCTGAACACTGGGATATCAATTTATGACCAGATAAAGGTTATTTTCCACTCCTGATACGAAAATATCATCTACTACTGTCTGTGCCAGGTGCCCATGCAAGTGGTGCAGTCTATTCATTGCAACCAACAGAGCTAACTCCTTTCTCTCTGGATTGAGAGTCAGACTCTTCAAATAAGATACTCGGCTAACTTTGTATGATGTTGGAAAGGCTTTTGCTGAAGCATGCAGCTCTTGTACTACAATGTACACAGCTGCTTGCTTCAACAGCCCGTTCAATTCAGTATGCCATTCTTGGGCTGGCTCATTGATCTGATTAGCTCTTGATCAGCTCAAATTGAGATCCTTTCTTCAATCTATAAAGATAAGCGAGCTCTTTACTTTCTGATATCCACAAAGTAAATCTATTTCAAAAAATGTACTCCTTTCTCCAGACACTGTTCTACTGCGTTTGCTGACTTCTCTGCTCTCTTTGACTGTTGAGATACAGCCAAAGTAGCCGCAATCTAAATTGCCCTTTTAAACAATTTTCCCAAACCCTTTATTTCCATAGTCTTGCACTATTACAGATCTGCATTAGCATATATACTTTATATCCATTAGAAAATTAATATTTCCTTTTTTTTTTTTTTAAATCAAGTCTCTAATATTATCACTGAAGGGATAAGGAAAAGTGGGTGATTAGGAGAATGAGTTATCTGGTACCATCACTTTTAAATGTATTATCTCTCTAAAGTTTCTGAGGAACATTTGAGAGCAACAGCTGTGTGACAAAATGGCCAGACTTCTTCATCATGGCAGGTAATCCCCAATCCTACTTAATCTCCCTTTCAGTGTACTCACCTGTGACATATAAAGCTCCAATCAACATCATATCTCTGTCCCAGTCCTATAACTTCTCTAAATTTGTAGTTCTCCACCTCTACTGCACTCTCATGAGACCTCACCTGGAATACCGCGTCCAGCTCTGGGTCCCCCAGCAGAAGACAGAAAAGGACTTCTTAGAGCAGGTCCAAAGACGTCCACAAAATGGTCAGAGGGCTGGAATACCTCTCCTGTGAAGAAAGGCCAAGAAAGTTGGTGTTGCTCAGCTTCGATACAAGAAGGCTCTAGGGAGACCATTTTACAACTTTTCAATATATAAAGAGGGCTTATAAGAAAGACAGATAAGAGTCTTTTTACCAAGGTTTGTAGTGACAGGACAAGGAACAACTATTTTAAACAGAGAGGGTAGATTTAGATTGGATGTAAGGAAGACATTTTTTATGATTAACATGGTGAGATACAGGCAAAACAGGTTGCACAGAGAAGTTGTGGATGCGCCATCATTTCAAGCGTGCAAGGTCAGGCTGGATGGGGCTTTAAGCAACCTGATCTGGTGAAAGATGTCCCTGCCCATGGCAGGAGTTGGACTAGATCTTTAAAGGTTCCCTCCCGCCCAAACCACCCCGTGATTTTATGATACATCCGAATTACAATGATGGCAGTTATAGGAGCACATTCAACCCTGAAGTGCCACGGCATAAGGCAGTAAAAGCAAATACTTTTTTTCCCTTTTAGCTGTTGATTGTGCGCTCTGTTAGTTTTTTCTAGAGATACCTACTGATTCCTAAAACATATTGGAATAGTTCATGAGAACTGAGACACAGGAGGACACTCAGTTTTAGCTTCTTTTTTTTTTTTCTTTTTTGTTACCATTTAAAAATAATCCTTACTTGTCAGTGTTTTTTTTATAAACCATATCTTGACTTGCACTCAACTTGCTGTACAGTTTCCTGTCAAAAAATTGCTTATTAACACTGGTCTCTCATCAATTGCTCCAGCAGAGCACCAACCCTGTAAACAGAAGCAAAGTGTCTGCTCTGTTAATCTAGATGGCTTTTAACCTGGATGTAGCTTCTGGTCATGAAATCATCTTTCAAGTAAAAGATCCTTTTTCCCAGATAAGTGTCAAGGCTTTAATTAGAACATTAACTCAGTTTCTCTGCACTTTCCTAGTGCTAGAAAGTATTTTAACGAATTGAACTCAGGCTACATGCTGACAAGAACACATATTTTTCAGCCTTACTTTTGTTTGTTTGCTTTCAAAATCTGTTTTAATCATTTTTCATAAGTAGTCTCTGTTGCTTCCTCAAAGCAAGCATCATTTTGATCACTGAAAATGGCCATTTTCTTTTTCCGTCTCTGAAAAATCAGAGCTGAAAACACATTCCCACTGTTCGTTTTTTCTCTTTGGAAAGTAGCAGCATTTAAAAAAATGAACTGTAAATTTAGCATTATTAAACAAACATAAATAAAAGAAAATTGCAAAAGGAAGACATTTTTCAAGTTTCCTTTTGTACCACAGATGCAAAACAAAGCAAACATTTGTTGCAGTTTGGGTCGGGTTGCCCAATGATAAAATTACAGATGCTCTCCCCAACCTCTCGCTCTAAGGAGAGGAAGAAGAGATTTATAAGTTCAGGAAAAACTGAACTACTTTAATCAAATATTAATAATAAAATAAAAAAGGAAGTAATGAAATAGATACAATATATACAAAACTGTATCTAGCTCCCAGGATGACGTCAGGTAGCAGGTACCGGGGAAGTTCAGGAACCCACAGACCAGGGTCAAAGGTAGATGAACTGACAGGGTCTCCTCAGTCATTGAAGAACAAGAGCCATCAAAAAAGCCAAGGTATCGAAGAAGATGCCTAGCCCTTTGATGCTTCAGCTTTTATAGTGAGCATGGAAGGTGGGATGGAATACCCTAGTGGTCAGTTTTGGGTCATCTGACTTGTCCACTCCTCCCCACAGGTGTGACCCATCCATGGGGTAAACAACCTAGCCACCTGGCCCCACAGCAACAAGGGTAATCCAGAGCCTCTCTCACTCAACATAAACTTGGCTCCACTCTACCCCAAACCAGGACAACTTCATATGTAAACATCTTATCTGCAGAACATTCACACTCAGAACCACAATGGCTGGTAGATATGGGAAACACTGAGAGCCACAACGTTTCTCAAGTGGAAATGCTGATAGAGAACAGTGATTTCTTCCCACCAAAACTGTATTCATTTGTATAACCAGGAAACTTTCTATTTTAAAGTTAGTGTTTCATTAGCTTTTTTCATCAGTAAAAGTACTGTAGCATAAGCGTACAAGTAACCTTTGAGCTTTAACCAGCATATTTTTTGTGACGCGGTGCTTTCAATAATGTCTGAGACTGCTAGAAGAATTACGGCCAAGATGAGAATAAAAAGCTAAGAATGGAAAATGAAAATTCATTCCATCTCAGGAAACCTATGGGACAAATTTGATTTAGCTCATATAGGAGGAAGCAGACTAAGTAACCTTGCCTAATATTTTCTGCATACCATCAGAGAACCACACCCAGAAAACTACTCCTGTTCATCTTCAGAGACATTTATGTGCAAGGCACATAAATAAATTTAGAAAAAAAAAAAGGAGACCATTCCTATAGATAAAACCTGCCACTGCCACACTGGAGCCTGGCAGAGAGCACACATAGGGAAATAGTGGGAGATGCAGCTTAGGTGAATCCTTACAGTGTTATGCAATACTAGTTTCCCAAACTAACCTCATGATTACTGGATGATATTGAACAATCTGTGCTCAGCAGATCAAGGTTAAACATAAACTGCAAATGAAGAAACTCCCAAGATTAATAACAGCAGTTTTGGCGGGCTCCAAAGAGTTGGTCAGCATTGCATTATCGAGCAGAAGCAATTCTTCCTCCTAGGAGAGTAACTGCAGGGCACTTGTACCTGAGCATGTATTTTTGCAGATAAGAGAACCAATAAGTAACAGTCATGTACATCAAATAGCATACCGTTTGTGGAAAGTCAACTGGAAAGCAGCACAAACTACTTCTACATGACCCTTAAACCCCAAAATACCTAATTGAACACCGCAGCTGGTGTACAAGGGATCCTGTTACAAGATGATATGATGTTCATAGCATTTACACAACGTGCTTTCTGCTACTGGAATGACTGTGCCTTTAGAATACGATAGTACACTTGAAACAGAAGGACAAACAATGCTTTCTTAAAATATTTTTGCACTGAATTTATCATTTTGAAGATCCCAGTAAATTTCAGTCTTTAAATAAATCTTTGCCTAAAAAAACATATGACATTCTGCATATTTGCCTGCCCAGATACTAAATCATCAAAACTTGTAAGCACTATCAATTATTCACAGTGACTGTGGTACAAGCATGGATGCCTGCAGTTATTAATTTATGGCATAAATTCATCCAGCTGAGAAGTCTTGAAAGAACAATAAAGTCCCGTGTGTTTTGTTGGGAAATTGCAGTGGGGCCTGAACAGCTGCTTACTGTTAGCTGCCTTTCCAAAACAAGACCATCCATACCAGTTTACAAACAAATTTAGATCTATTGGTGAGCATAGGCATCTGCTAATATCAACAATTTTCTTGCAACTGAACAGTGATTAAATCACACCAGGTTCATATAATTCAGCTGTCCAATTCTTTCTGCCATACTCTATGGCAAATTCTATCTGCACAGATACTGACTCACAAGGTACCAAAACACATACCCAGCTTTAATCACCCATATGTGCTTTGGCAATAATATTCTGGCCTTCACAAATTAGGTTGCATACACTCTGAAGTTTTGTGGGTTTTTTACCCCCATAGAAATTCTACGTAGAAGAAGTACCAAAAGCATCATAGAGAATTAAGAAAAAAAACCTGAGAAAATATCACTAATAAATGATAAAACAACGCCTATTAAACCACTGCAATAATGACTACAGCATATTGTTGACACTATATCATGTATACCAAGGACACTAAAATTTTAACAGTATGAAAACTTATAAAATAGCTCCACAATTAAAGTCTTAAGAAAGGGAGAATTAGCACAATTTTTTACTTTTTATTTATTTTTTAAACCAAGAAGAGGGCTTTCTTTTTATGTTTTTATTTTTTTTAATCAAGAAGAGGGCTTTCTTTTTATGCTTTTTATCCAGAGCCTAGCGTGAGGAGTACTGTATGTGAATTGTGGGGAATGTACCCCACACTCAACTTCCAATCCCCACTCCCCACCCTCCCCAGTCCCTACTTCCAGTGTAATCAAAGCATTTTCTCTGTTTTTTACAATGAAGTTATCTAAAATACAAACAAAGAAAGTTTATGGACCTGAAGTTTATGGACCTGGGTCATTGGCACTAAGTTAATACACACAATTTAAGCATGTAATTTTTTAGTTCAGTTGAACTGAAGACTATCAATAGCTCTTTATATGAATATACATATATATTTAAAATACAATATAATAAATATGCAATAATATTTATTATATAATATAATAATACACACACACACTTTGGTAAGGTTATGTAGGTAATGCCATTCCTAACCTTTCCGTATCAGTTGCAAAGGTTCTTCCCTCACCCATATGTGATCAAATAACAGACGCAAATACAGCACAAACTACCTAAAGAAATCTGACATTTCCAACTAAATACCTTAAGAAATATTGGTATGTCCAGAGCAAGGCTAACAAACAAGTCTTGCCCAGATTTGCCTATATTCCAGATAGGTTGATATCTTCCACTTCCCTGTGACTGATCCCATGTTTTACTACTTTTCAGGAGTACCTCCACAACAAGATGACCATAGAGAGGACCTGCTTAACCAGGCAGGGCTGCTCAGATTCACACTAATTTATCCCAAGGGGAATATTAAGTTTATTTGGTAAGTTCACACTAAAGAAATAATTGTGTAGCCATGCTGAAGACCTTAAGTATTGCATATATTTGATGTTAACAGATGACATGATATGAAACTGACTACCAAATAAATGAGAAATATCTTGATGCAAACACTTCTCTTTTAATATAGCACTTCAGATACTTTGTTCGTTGTCTTAAGAATATTTATCAATATTTAAAAGTTATTTGTATACTTTTACTGTTAAATTTCATATACTTTATTATTCCTGCATAATAGTTTGTATACTTTTACTGTTAATTTTATTTCATATACTTTATTATTCCTGCATAATACTTTGTTTGTCTTAAGAATATTTATCAATATTTAAAAGTTATTTGTATACTTTTACTGTTAAATTTCATATACTTTATTATTCCTGCATAATATCACTGCAAAATTTATTTTGAAGTCAGCATTTCTAAGGATTTTTTATAAGGGATTTACCTTTATCCTGGAAGTAGAAGTATTTGACTTGTACTTAAACTCTACGTCCAGCTCAAATAATTAATTTACTTCACCTAAAAGACCAAAATACATAATATGATAAGGGATTTACCTTTATCCTTTAAGTAGAAGTATTGTACTTAAACTCTACAACCAGCTCAAATAATTAATTTAGTTCACCTAAAAGACCAAAATACATAATATGACACGGAATGTTGTTAATTGATATTAAAGCGAAGCAGAATATATATAAACAAACATATTTAAATAAACATATTTTATTTATTAGCTTCCAGGGTGTCTTTGTATTAGTTCATTAAATAAAGCAATTAAAAGATGTATCATATAACTCTCACATCTTGAATTGAGCAGCATTAGCGAAGTTGTTTTTCTATGGACTTTAAACCATCACTTCCTTGCAAAACACTATTCATTATAAATTTGACCCACTGCAGATCAAATTGGAGGGGAATGGCCTTATTAATTTCCTAATTTAGTTTCATTGCATGGATTATAAACATACAACAAAAGATAGTGGCACAAATATCTTTGAAAGTGATAAAAGGATAAGATCATAAATGCCACTTTAGAAGATATTATCTTTGCAATCAATTTAATCCTTTGACATAGGGAAACATATTTTCTTTGGTTCAAACTCACATAGAAAAACTACACTCTCTCATGTACGATATTCAAATTCAGAGCAGAAGCTGTGTCTTACATGAGCAGGTTGCATGATCCAGCCTCACACATCCAAGCCATCTTAAACAAGAGCAAACACAAAATCACATTTTATAAATACGCCAGAATAAGAGAAACACAATAAACATTCACATATTTCTTAATAGAAATTGAAATGCCACCAAGAACCTAGAAGTTCAGAGTTAGAAACAGCTCTTCCAAACATTTATAAACACAATCATAAGCCATATTATCATAGTCCAAATTTGCAAGTATTTTGTACGTTCTCATTGAACATTTCCAGCCATTAGCAGTATTTCAATAAGGCTACATTAGCCTAGTGATGCTCTCAACTAACTCATTTGCCTCTCTACTTAGATGTAAGAAGAAATAATAAAAGTATTTTAAGTATCTCCCTTAAGCACCTCCCCTCAGTTTACAGATAGATTTACAGATAGTATTTCCTTCTAGTACCTGGCCAATGGCAAGTCCATCAAACCATTATTTTTCAGATGAACAAACAAGGGAACAATATGCTGCAGTTATTCAAAAAACTGGGAGAAGGAAGGACACTCTAAGAGGAAGGGAAAGAAAAGAAACTAAGAATTATCATTTTTAAAAAGAAAACTTAAGCTAAATATGTCTGTTCTATTCAATAAAAGAATACACCAGGAAGTAGGACAGATTATATAGAGTATGCAGGGACATTGTTGGGGAAAAGGCTAGATACGCCATTCTCTAGAAATATTGCCAGTCAAAAAAATTTTATTCTCATGGATGAATGAAAATGCTGAAAATTCTACCAATCCTTCTTGACCAATACTTCTTCAATGGTGTTTAATAAGAATGTTTCCTGTTTTCAGCTATACTTTGCTCCAAGTTAAAAAGGAATAAAAAGAACGTATAGCCAAAACCAAAATTCCCTTTTAAAATTCTTAGGTTAAAAGAAATGGCTGTATTTGAGATCAGCATAATCTCTAATTATGAGAGTCTCTTAATTATTTATAGTTTTTAAGAAAGAGTTTTCATAGTATTAAAGTCAGGGCTACATGGTACTGCTCAGAGAGTAATAAATCTACAGTTCCCCTGAGAAAACTGGGAATGGCACAGCTCCTCTCCAGGCATCCAAAGAGGTGCCAGAAGTAAGCAAATGATGCATCCAATTCCTCCACAGCATGCCTGGCATTTGATATCATGGCTCATGGAGCCCATCTCCCTAATGTCCTTGGAGCAATATGCTAGTGTAGAGGGAAGCGAGAAGTATCTGTGCCTTAGATTGTAACTTTTTCTCATGCAAGAAAGAAAGAATAACTCATGTTGTCCTTCCAGATCTTTATGCCATGGAAAGACCATACTTCAGTTTATAGTCATTGTTCACCATAAGGTCAGCTACTGCTGCTGTCAGGCACACAGTAATAACCAGCAAACACTGACTTTGCAATGACTTCTGCTGTAGCTTCATAGTTGAGCCCATAGTGTGTGCTCAATAAGCTGAACATTCCCTTCTGTTTTCACTAGATATGCCCCTAATTTTGCTATTTGTGGAAAAAAAACATTCAACACGCAGCCACACTAAGTCTAATAGACAGTCTCACCTCTAAAAGCACCTCACCAAGAACAACAGGACCTGGGTGAGACACGCTGGAGCTTCAACAGGAGAGGTCCCATGAGGAGAGCCCCTACCTCATGGAAATGGAAATGAAAATAAACCATAAAGTAACCTCTGGTGTGAAACTACTATGAACCCATTTCATTTAAGAGAGTGACCTCTGGATATTATAAAAATAACCACAAAACATTTTTTAGATCACCCTCAAAGAGGAAAAATATGAAATGAGTCATGAAACCTTGAACTGAACTATTTTGTCGAACACATTGAGAAAGATGAAATCCCATAAATAACAAAAGGTACTAGTATTTTTCAAGGATCAGTTACAAGGCTCAATAATGGAATGGTTAACTTATTTCTTGTTCTGAGAGTAATTGTGAGACTTAAACTTTAACAGAATTCTACGAAAAATAATTTGAAATGGAAAAAATACTAAAAAGCAGAATTTTTTTATGAAATAAAATGCTGAAAATATTTTTATTATTCCAAACATCTCATTTTGGTAAACAAAATATTTCACACCAGCTTCAGTTTTTATATTTGTAAACAACGGAATCCTATACGTACCATATAAAGCTTAAAAAATTGCAAAAAGGAGGGGTTTTTGAAATGGAAAATTGCTCCATTTTCACTTTTAGAAAGTAGTAGATTCTCATTTTTTAATGAAATTCTCTTGAGATTGTCACGTTTCCACAAAACATTTCACTTTAAATGAATCAGCATTTTCTAACTGAGAAATACTCCATCAGAAAAATTCTGGGCAGCTCTACTCAAACTGACAAGCGAGAAAATCTTCTAACTATCTAACAGGGATTGCCATCAAATCAAATCACTGCAGTGTGCTGCATCGAGCCGCCAGTACTGCACCTGAGCCAGGCTTCCCATCCACTCTCTGTCTTCCACTCATCATCTATCATTTCAGTGCCCTTCCTCCACCCACTTTGTCACCAACAAATAAGACACTGGAAGAGTCTTAAGATGAACAGCACCAAACTGAGGCAGTCAGAAGAGGGGTTGGCAGGGAGAAGCCTCTCTGTATTTCCAAAGAAGATTCAGCACCACTAAAAAGCTTTCCCCGGAATGGGACTTGTCCTTCTCAGGTGCTGGCTGTCCTATCAACTGAGCTGTCAAGCGTGGAGGAACTTTCCACGTGGACTGCTATCAAAAAACGAATATAAATCAGAAACAACAGTAAACTAGCAATATCCGACAAAACTAAATGAGAAACACAACAGAAACACCTAGAAGTAAATGGCAGGCTGTGACGTCCCAGAAGAGAACATAATCCTGCAGCTTCTAAGGAGATGTAAGTAGAAGAAAGAAGTCTCTTCAATTTTGAACTCATGAAATCTTAGGACTACATTTAAATCTGTTGTAACACAATATAAATGCATTGATTTGACCGACATTAACTTTTAAGCTGTGCTATTGAAAGATGACAATAGCTGCAGAGCTCCCTTAAAAGGAGCTGAGTATTTGCAGGCTCATACTGAGTGCGAGGATCGCACCGTTACCACGTCAGAATGCTTTCAGATCTGCACTAGTCTACAACCATCCAAAAGTTGCTCTAGTTCCACTCAGCACACATGCAACAATGCATTCCTTTACAAGTCTTACTTTAAAATACACCCTGTAAAAAGTATCTTCGTTCAGCTGTCACAACTTTCAGTGGCATTTTTGCTTTCTCTGCCTGCGTTATACATTACAGTGGCATTAAAGGCAAAGGGACTTCAGACAAAAGTGTTAAGATCTAGACTCTTGCCTCCTTCAGCTGTTGCTCTGGAAAGAACTTAGAAATATCTTGAAGTTAGAAGCCCAAAGTCAGTTTTATATTCAAGTACGTTTAAACTAGAAGTCACTTAAAACACTCATTAGCAGCAGTTTCAAGCCTGTGCTAACCCCACCTCATGACATATCATCCCCTTGTTATGAAAAATAATCATACAGCAATTCAGCAATCTAATTTCCATGTCTCTGTATGATGCATTTGTTGACTTAATGGTTTTCACGTTTCTTACAAATTCAAGCACTTTAGCCCCCTAACACAAAGCAGGGAAGTTTCTATCTTTCTTATGTAGTCATTAAGGCAGCAAAGGAAAATTTCTCCCAAGACTTTTTATGTATTTCTCTCCTGAGCATTGTAATAAACCTTTCAAAATTTTCTGAATTAATCCTTTGCCTGGGGAAGGGGGAACAAACCAAAAAAAGCCCCAAACCATAACACCTACCAGTGACCTGAGATAAATTGCCTTCAGCATAATCTGAATCCCTGTTTGCTGATGGATCTCTGCCTGCCTAATTAAACTGCGGACAGTGAACTCCAGGCTATAACTCTGCTCCTCACAGAGCAGCAATTCATCATTTTGCCATGCAGCTTGTGTTGTCAGGAAAATCTTTTGTCATATGTAACATGCCAGTTTTTGTTTTGATAGGTGACTTTTAATTGAACCATAATGCCATCACTACCAGAGTATGAAAGGACTGAAGTTATAAATCATAAATCCAGATCTATAGCACTTATGCTCTTGGAAGTGTGTGAATGTTAAAGGAGCCTGATGTTATTAGGATTTCCAAGAGAAATGAGCTGCTATTAAATGGTACATACCACGATATAAAGACACAATAATTATTTATGTAGATTTATAAAAGTAGAATAAATGTAACAGGTGGTGCAATAAGCCACCTGATGAGCAAGTTATGATGAATGCTGTTGGACTGGTTATAACTTCTTTAAAGTATTTGAATTTATATCCTTGCAGATCTCATAAATTGAGAAATGCTTCAGTAATTTCAAACAACTGAGTACAATGATAGGTAATTTGCAGTTAGTAGGAGCTTTTTATGGCTACTGCAATTAGTAAGTGAGCACAAGCAGAAGTCTTGAATAATAGCTCAACTCATAGATATAAAAAACTGTAAAATTAGGGAATACATTTAGCATTGCTAGAGAAAGAAGCAATGGCAAAAAAGGCAGATTAACCATCAAAAACAATGAAAATCTTCCATTTAACAATACAGAGACTTTTCTAGCTCCTATATTGCAGCAAGGCATATAGTATCACACTCAAGGCCCCATCCTACCATGAGCATGGCCATCCCATGTAAAATCCCTACAGATGTCTGAAACTTGAGCAAGAGGAGAAATGTTCCTCTCCTTTATTGCACAAAAGATCCCCATTTTTTTCGAAATAATTCAACTCTGTTCACTGCTAATAAGCAATTTTGCACATGAGCATATTACCTATTACAAAATAATGCATAGGCTTGTCAGGTTCACAAGCTTCTCAGTTGCTTTTAAAGAAAGCAAAGCTATGTTGATATTAAGTCACTTTTACCAATAAGGACTTTGTCCATTTTTCTCTTTCTGGCCTGTATTCCAAGGCACCAGAATTTTGCAAACAGCAGCTCAGAAGAAATCATTGCAAGGTATATACCAATGAATCTTCAAAAACCGGGCTCCTGATTGAACTCAGAATGATATCCAAAAATAGGTCTTCATGATTTTCAGGGACATGAAGAAGAAGACTCTTCCTTGCCAGCCTTCATTTTTCTCAAACACGGGGATTTAAATCACTCTCTAATTCTCTAAGTAGCCCCCCAGATCTCAAAGGCACAAGGGCACTTTGCTCCCCTTCCCAGCCAGGCCTTTCTTTTGTGTCACATTTTTCTTTTGCCTACTGAATTTCCCTACTGCTTAAATGGGGGCATAGGCTTAATTTGCTATGTTATAATTCAAATTACATTGACTTCTACCATGGTTCCTAAAGACAATTATTTACCTTCTGAACAACAAGTCAGCATGAACCCTTCATGTGTAAGCCCCATTTTAATATCTGGACTAGCCTTGATTAGGCCATCTGACCAAAGCAGTATCTAACTCACAATATGCAAGGAAATTATAGAACTAATTCCTCTGGGGTTTTTTTGGTTTTTTTGGGTTTTTTTTGTTTGTTTGTTTGGTTTTTTTTGTTTTTGTTTTTGTTTTGGTTTGGTTTGGTTTTGTTTTTGTTTTTTTTGAACATCAGGTATGTCAGTTGTGACAGCTCAGTCATTTCCCCATTTTGGGGGGAATAAGGACATTTCCCCATGTCCTTATTTTCAGTATTATGGGATTTTTCACTTCAATAATTTTTATTTGTATTGTATAATTAGTATAGTTCTAAAGAAGTACTTAACACATGCATTATGAAGCCAGAGTCCTTCTGCATCTTAGGTTAGATCTCTCCAGCCTATCACTCTCCAGGCTGCAAAACTGTTTTATCATACAGCCGCAGAAGATAAAATTCAGTTATTCCAGCTAAACATTATGGAAATAATTCGGAATTAGCAATCACTGCAGAAAACAGTAGTTTCATGACATTGTTTTGAACTTGAATTGTAAGGCACGCATAAAAGCAAAAAGGCTCTGACATTAAAGATAATTTCTACCTTGAACTATTTCAGTGAAAAACTAGTTAAAAAAATTATCTGAAATTGGCCTCAACTAAAGTAGCTATCATCTAATTGCTTGTTTTTTGCATGCCTTCTTATTTAAAGAAGGTAGTATCTAAAAATTATTCTGTGTTTCAGTTTTGTAGGCTTTAGGTCACAAAGTCACCCTGCATACAGCTTATGTTATAATTGGTAACTGATGGAGTATTGCTACGTTTTTAATCTTCCTGAAACTGCAGTTTTGAAATTAGAGACATTTATCACTCCATTTAACCAGCTATGAAGATATGAAAAAATGTTTAGTCAGTATTTCCAGAATTCAATCACACAATCACAACATGTTCTTTCCAACCATTAACAGACAGCTTACCAGCTTTGTCACTTAATGCAGCTGAAATGCAATTGACAGAATGACAGATCTTTTTATGAGAAGTCTGAGTCACATCAAATTAGTCACACAGAGATGTTAGTAACATATAACCTGCAAAGATGTAATGTCTTTCTGATTTTATACTTTCCGTGTTGTTATTCAGTCACTGCTGCACAGATACAGATAGAATGTCTTTTTGATTTTAAACTACTCCTGCTACCATTTGTACAGGGTCTTATAATTAGTTTTAAGCTAGGACAAAGAATTCACATAATATTTAAAGCTGAAGATGTGAAAATGTATCTAGCAAAACCTAATTTACACAAATATTAGACTATTTATTATACACCAACTTTATTATACGCAGAAATTTCTTGAGCTGCAATCTACAAAAATCAAACCTCAAAGGCAGAATCCTTGCAATATGTGCTTCAGCTGGACTATTATATCTATATTATGAGAGAATCTTATTCAAACCTGGTCTCTCAGAGCTATTTGGTGCTCTCTGTTGGACTGATAATTTGACTTACAGTACAGGTTGCTTTGTTCCAGAACTAATCCATAAACCAACAAAGCAAAGCATAAAACCCACATTATCATCCATTTGCCCCACCAGCAGTTCTGAGACACGCAGTTAAAACAGTGTCAGTCTCAACGGTATTGCAGCTTACTGAGGAATAAGCCTTTCTGGCCCCACTGTGTGGCTAGGCTCAGATTTTGACATAAAGATAGGCACCAAAGGTCTGAAAAGATTTTTGTTAGCTCAGTTTCAGAATAAACGGGAGGAGTCTGCCTGAGTTTTCCCATTACTGAACATGAAAAACCGCAGTTTTAAATACATAGACAGCCACTATTGAACAGAAGGAAACGGTAGAGAATGCTTAGAATTGAAGATGCAAAATTAGATTATTGCTTATTGTGATCGTTATGATCTCATCAGTGACTTAAGTATCTTTAATTAACTCACAGTCATGCCAGTCATGCTTATAACACTGCTTTGAATACACAGCACTCCCCAAAATTATACATTTCAAAAATAGTGACTATCACACAAGTACTTATCCCAAAAACTGCTTAAGCAGGCGTTGCTGTACGTGCATGGGTTCACACTGACTAGAGCAAGCATCCTGTAAGCTGCCCTCAAGACTAAATTTTCTGGTTGTGCAGGCTGGGCTGGACCACGCCCTCCAGAGAGGGCCATGTGTGGGCTTTGTTCCCCACAAAGCACCCTGATGGAGAGAGCTTGACCACAGGCAGTCTGCAGGACATGAGAGCTGCAGCCTTCAGGCAGCAAATGGAGTTGAACCTCTCTGTCCTATATTTGGAAGAATTATGGAAATAGTTATTTCAGAACACTTCAAAATGTTTTTACAAGTTGCAATCCACCACACTTCTCATTTCTTTTTTTTTTTGCAAATACAAGTCTTGCCTTTGCTAAAGTGTTTGAGCTCCTATCAGCTAATTTTTAAGAACTCCAGTTTAAAGTCCCAGATACTGTTGACGCAATGTCTTAAGGACAGAGAGCACTTTGGATCCTCAATCATGCCTACCACGCTAGAAGTCAGAGATCTGCCCTTCATAAAATCTCCTACACATCAGCCTCTGTGACCTCGGTGATTTCAGAATGGTTGTTTGGCAAACTCAAACTGCTTTTGTAAGGCATTAATCCTGATTTTTGCAGTAGTCTTTCTTTCTCCCTCAGCTGTTTGTTCCCATATCTCAGTCATGCACTTTGGGCCACAGCACCAGAAAATGTCATTACCTTCAGCCTTGAATGATTGAATTTGAGCACTGAATTCTCATACATGTCCCTTCCTTATGTGAAGTGCAGCATTCCTCAATCTATCACTGTGCACTTGCTGTCTGGAGAACTAATGCATCAAATGGGAAAAATAAACTTATCTTGCAGGCTTTTCCAGACTGTTGGCCCTCACTTCTATGTACCTATTATTTCTCATTGAAACTGATGGAATTGCACATCTTTGAGATCTCTAACACACTGTTGATTTTGGCTGAAGACGTCAAAGCAATTAAAAAATATAAAAGAGGATCTCATTGGTTGACAGTCTAGCTGACAGAGAAGTTACTTTAATCTTTTTATTTTGGAAATACGTCTCTGGTATCAAATTCTATGCAATAAGGAATATGAACCTGGATACCTAAATATTAACATTCTCTTCCTGCTTTTAACAGTAACTAACCTCAAAAAGGACCCCAAGTTAATATGTTGTCCCTTGAAGTATAAAGATCCAGAAGACTTGGTTATTCTTTCTCAACCTGCCAGTGATCTGTGCTTACTTCAGTAAGACATCTAAGGTTCCCCTTACTCCACCTACCAAGTATTCAATTAAAAAAACCTTTACTTAAGGTGTTATTTTCCACTGAGGTGTTCCGGTCCCTCCAAGTAGTGAGTTAAGTCTTGATGTCTATTCTTCGACTTTTAAGCAGTGTCTCTAAGATCTCAAGACAATCATACTCGACTTTGAGGCTTTACCAAATTGACCCAAGTTGAAGGCAGAATGTGTTGCTGCCAATTCAAATTATTTTTCTGCTCTTATAATTTGAACTACAAATCGCTACATGTCAGTATAAACAAATACTGGTATTTGTTCATGAAATACGGGTGCCTCAAAAGTTAATTTGTATTTGTACACAAATTTGATTTCTATTTGTATGTGGATTTTAGGATAATGTTCTTGCTACTCTGCTTTTAAATTATTTATTAACTGTTTAGACAAGAAGTCTCATCTTTCCTTTATTCCCAGAGAGGCGAGTTCAGGGATGAACAAAATGCATGTGCCAATAACTAGTATTTATTTTAGACTAAGTGAAAGTGCATGTTGTCATTTATCCTTCTATATGGCATTGTGGATTTACATAATTATGTATGATAACAGTTATAAAAAGGACACTGTCATCTTAAAGAAATGAAGCCAATTGCAGAGACAGCTGTAAATTATTTCAGCAGAGTTGCAGACAGCCTCTACTTGCCTTAGTCTTCTATGTACCTCAATTTAACAGGTAAATTCCCAACACTAAGTTAAAGTAGCACTGAAAAACATATTAGAATTTTTTATTAATAATATTCTATATTTAAATATAACTTCAACTTTTTTAACTACCCATGAAACAGAAATGGACAAAAAGTCAGAGCCTTAGAATGATTGTTCTTTCTCTTTTGTTTCACTTCATTATTCACAGAAGCAGTATAGTCCAAATATTTTGAATTGGATTTCTTTATCTCTGTGCAATGTTTATTTAATCTCACTCTTTCCTCCCCTACATCAGTGAAGATACCCTGGACTTGCATAGGTTACAGAGACCTGAATAAGGGCCACTGCTTCCCAAATCACCCCTTTCTAATTACTAATGCTGCTCTTGTCCACTCTTGGCCATGCCTCATGCCATGTAACAGTTCCTCTCAACTGAAGTTCATTTCCTGGCTGCAAAGCAAGTAAGTCCTTTCGCTGTATCAACCCTTCACTGAATTCTTGCTTTATTTCCTTTTTTCTATCTATAACACCTAGTCAGGAATTGTATCTTATGCTTTGCATGCAGTTTTGTTGCATATCATTTCCTCTTCCCACAATCCAAAAAATTCCTAAATTGAAAAAAATTCTTGGATAACCTCAGCTAATACCACCTCCCTATGCTGGAACCACCTTCCTTGGCTAGCACAGAATCCCTCTTTCCTGCACACACTTATGGTTAGCCTTTTAACATTGCTGTCTGTCGCATATCTTCTCCTGTGCTTTTATTCACATTTTATTCAGTTCTTATTTTTTAAATACAGCTAAAATCATAACAGGGTATTTTCAACATGCCAGCCTCTCATTAGACATCACATGGTGTTAATCATTCTCCCTGAACAGCAAGTTATGTACCATTATTTGCTGTCCTATGTCTGAAAGCTTGTAAGTGCCTGAGGGTAGAGACCTGTCTTATATTTCAGTCACACGTTACTTACACAAGTTATTATTGTAAATTATTTATGTAGCCTTCCCAATTCTTATGTTCATCTTCCTACCCATCCAACACTCTCTGACTACATTCATTTTCCTTGTCAGTCCCTTTGACTGTGACAACCTCTCCTTAAACCCTTGCTGCGACTTTGAATATTTGTCCTTATCCCATCTTATTGTCACAACAATAATAACCCTTTTCACTGCAAAGTTTAGGAGAATGAAAATGCAATAAAGAAGAAAATAAGACTAATATACTATGTTGATTCTTAAGAGCTGCTTTGTCTCTTAGTAACTGGTAACAGGAATTAAGATGACAGGGCAAATCACTGGGAGCGTAATATCACTGATAATGAAAGGTTTGTATAATCCCTCCAAAAAAAAAACCCAAATGTGTTATCAAAACAAGATAATATTTTTTCTTTTCACTGATTTTTTTTTTTTTTGCCATTGCACTATTCATGTCATGCTTGCAAAGTGCTTACAGAGAAACAAACCCCAAATTTTAATTCAGAAACAGAATTTTCAAACACCTACTCAAGAAAGAGGAGGAGGGAACTGCAGAAGAAGGAAATCCATTTCAAAGTAAAGCCTAATCTATCATTGTGTGTGTTCATATAAACAATAAGAAAGAGAGAGAATATTCTATAGAGAAAAAAACCCAAACAAAAGAGTCAGAAAATAATACTATGTTTAGAATTTTTATCGTATTACTTTACAATGAGCCAGAAAAGACTCGTATTTTTGTAATTTTGTTAATGTTTAACTCCCATTTCTGCAATGTAATGCACATCATAAAGCACCAGAACATTTTTAAATAACAATGAAATTCAATGTGTATTGTATGTCGTACCACAGGACACAAATATGATATGACATACTACATTAACCTGCCAAGATACCATAATAACTATTACTACGTGTTTTCGACTTCTGATTTAAAAACCACAAAGAGTTACAATTCAAATCCTAACTGGATAAAAAATTACTTTTATATCAGTGTTATCTCCGGGGATATGCTTAGAATTGAAAAGCTTGTTTTTTGAACACTTTGACATTATTTCTCATTGAAATGAGCATGAGAAATTGTTCATCAAAAGCAGAGACAAAAAAAAAAAAAGGATTAGCATTTTAAACCTATCCCAGGAGCTTGACTTAAAATTGAGGTAATTTCATAGCCAGCTAGAATTTAACTCCTTGTAGATTCTAAATGGTAGCTCTCATACTGCTCACACGAGAGGAAGGAAAAAACAGTAAATGTATTTATTCTCTAATGACACGAACTTTAAATGGAAAGGCTGCTACTTTCATAAAACAATAAGATTTTTTCTTCTGATGTTTTAATTTATTTATGCAAGAAAGTGATTCTGACAAGTGATTCTTTACAATTACATTAGCATGCTACTGTAGTTTTTCTGCTTTTACTGTCCTTCCAGATTCTTTCCTGTTCTCCCCTCCTAGCTTTCCTCTTTTTCTTTCCATTTTTTCTTATTCCCTTATTTTCTCTCTCTTATCTCTTTTGCATATTTTTATAATTACAACTAAAAGTCCTATAAAAATTAAGAAGCCTTCAGATAGATCATTATTAATATAATTACAGTATGGAGAGCATAGTGATGTTTGAATGTAAATTAGAGTGAGTTTTTACCATTTATTAGAAAGACTCAGGCATTGAATTTAGTTTAATCAAAGCTTGAGTGCTCCCAGTATACACAACACGTACCTAGTGAAAAAAGCATTAATATAGACTCAGAGATTAAAGATGTATGTCATGCTCTGCAACCATTTAAAGGAGTCCATACAGGTGCATCACAGACTCTAGCACCTAATGGCCTATTGGAGTTAAACGAAAAATAATTGTATGCAATTCATTAATTTGCAAATGAACATACATCACTTCACTTTACTGCCTCCTTTCTGCAAGCATTCCTTCCACAGACAAACAGGGGGAGATGCTTATCCCCGGTCCTGCTGGTTTTTGCCAGACTCCCACCACAGATAGTGGCAAGCCCTCAGCACCTGCTCCTGCAGCATTTGGCGCTTTATTCTACCTAAGGGCACTTCAAACGCATTTGGAAATTTTGCCCGCAGAAGAAAGGGTGCTTCCCACTGATGACTCTCTCCAGGTTTATTCCCCTGTGCCAAGCACTGGCACTATTTCTGGGCTTCAACGCACCCCAGAGCTAGTCAGAATGGCTCTCAGAACCAGAGCTCCTTGGAGACCCAGCTCCCTGTGTTGACAGTATGTAGGAAACGCATTTCTCACCTGCTCACTAGAAAAGCTTATATCCTCAAGATAATCAACCATAACACTGTGTGTCATTCCTCTTAGAAAACCTCTTTGTGGAAATTTCCTAGGATCTCTCCTTGGCTGCTGGTTTTCCACTTAGATTTGCCTTGTGATACCTTAAAACGTTCAGGGTATTAATTCAACTGATACAACTTTGTTTAGTGTTAAAATTTAAATGCAATTGTCATGCCACATTAAACTACTCACTCTAGAGACGTTATTTTTCTCACAGTTATTTTTCTCATCTTCAGATGTTGTAAAAAAAGGCCAGGTACAGCCAGAGAAGATCCCACAGAACATGTAGCAGCTCAGTGTGCGTGGGGCTCACTGGGGCACATCTGCAGACTGCTTCTGGATGGGGAATGGGCTGCTGCTGCAAAGACCACTCTTTAAGGAAGCTACACTAGAGCAAATATGATTCAGGGTGCACACGTGAGTGCACGCATGCACCTTAAAAACATATATTGAAGAATTTGCAGTGTAACATCAAAGGGTAAAAGCTACAGCAGAGGTGGTCAATGTTAAGAAGGCATGAAGTCCTGGGAGAGCAGGAGAGATATGTCCCAGGTGCCATGCCATAGCACGGCTCCACACCACAGATGGGCCATAGCTGTAAGCAAGAGTAGGGCTGCAGTGCCCAAGGGCTGCAGTGCCCAAGGGCTTCCCTGCCCTGGCCAGAGCAGGGTCTGGAGCTACCATGACTGCTTGGGTGCTCGGCCACGTTGGGCAGCAGCACCCCGGCTTTAATCAGTTTATCATCTGCACAACGTGGGCTGGGTTTCACTGCTTGAAAAGCCCAGCGTGGATTTGTGTGTTAAGTTTTTACTGCCCTAAAAATAGTTCATAATTGAAAATCTGGCAGATCCTTTAATTATAGGGGAGCAAACAATGCCACTAGAGAAATGTAAATACAGCCTAATTGTTACTTCTTTATTTCATTGTTAAAGAGCCAGCTGACATAATGGCAGACATGGGATAATGCCTGTGTCTTAAGCAGCAAGAACTGCAATCAGGTTTTTAAAATGTTCCTCATTTGTCTCTCTCATGGGAATTTACATGCAAAGCCTTGCCAAATGAATCAAGAAAAAAACAGGGTAAGTGTGAATGCCGGAAAAAGAAACCGCAAAGAATACATTGAAAGTACTATACAGGGCACAGTTTAATTGAATTGTGATTTGTTGGTCTTGTAAGCACTCTCCAGAAAGGAATGTCATGCTAATCAAAAGCTGTCCAACTTCACCTCATTTTTAGCAGGCAAACTTTAAATGAGACAGTTCAGGATTTTGATTTCTGAGGGATATTGGATCACATTCACCCACAGGGCATTTAAATATAAAAACCTATTTATATGCAAATTCTTTAGTATTTCATGTAAAGTGGATTTTTATCAATTGACCATTCTATTCTATAAGTTATCATGTTGATAAAACATCTTTAGTAATGGTAAAATGAAGGAACAAATATAATCAGCGCAGCTTGTTTAAGTAGATGCTAGACTTTCTTGGGGCATTCTTGTGAGTTCTTGAAATGTAGAGCTATAAAGTTAACAAATTGCCTTTCATAGAAGGACCCAGGAATACAAGTCCTCAGAAAAGGATCTTTTGATCACTCTCACCTTAATTGGAGAGATAACTAATACTGGGGAAAGTTCAGAATATGTTACTCATAAGTCAAAGGAAATGAGAGTGCACTTTTGCTACAGAATCAAATCCTTCCTTTTTTTTAATTATTTTTTTTTCCTGAGAAAACTCAGGGCAAATACCTGAAGTCCAAATTTTAACTTGTCCAGCTTTTGGCACACAATAGCCTTTAGACATATGTAATAAAGTGCTTCATTATCAGAGCACCTCCGGCTGTTGTGAGGGAACATTTGCTATTACAAGGTATTCCTTCAGATAGTAGTTTATATGCAAATATGTAATTTGGGGTGGGGGATATGTGTGCCTTGCTACTTCTACCTAACAGTGCTACTCCCCTAACAGTGTTTGGGGAGTGGTGGAGAGGGAACTCCTCTGCTGGAGGAAGAAGCAATCTCATCAGGAAGGTCAGCGCTTCTGGCCTTTCTTCCATTCACCCACTGTGAAACGCCTTGGCAAAACTAAATATATATTTGCGATGACTGAGAGTTTTAGCAAGAGACTTTGAGCATCAACACACAGTATCACCATCCACACTGATATTAACACTTCCAAACACAAAACTTCTCACCTCCAGAAACGAATGCCACCATCTCAACTCTCCTAGCAGCCCTCTGGTATTAAGGATTATTACACCGAGTAGCTGGATCCACCCTAAATCTTCTCTTCAGGATCAAAACTGCACTAATTCTCTTGAAAGATCTTTTTTTCAAACTTTTTTTTCTTTTTTTTTTTTTGTTTGCACTAATTCTCTTGAAAGATCTTTCTTTCAAACTTTTTTTTTCTTTTTTTTTTTTTGTTTTTTAAACTTCACTCTACTTTGGAAGGCAAGAGAACAGTTATCCCAGCGCTGCCTTCTGGAGTTTTGCAATAATCTAGCCAGCTGAGATTGAACTAGTATAATATGATTAGCCAGAGGACACAGCAGACTAGGTGATTAAGTGAGAGAGTTCAGTGATCACAGATCTCACCCTCATCCCTGGGAGGTTATAGTCATGAGAGCTGATTGCTTTGAACATGCTTGTAGTCGTTATTTGTTTATTTAAACAAGTTAAATGTAATAGAGCAGTTCTCTCTTTTCCTGGAAGCAGGTTAGTGTTTCTTTGGATTACTTATTCCTCCAAGGCTGAACTCGGGGAGAGCTTTTAGAAATAATAAAGTATTACATATTGGTCACAGAAGTGACCATTTAATACACTATCTATCTTGTAAAGAGTTCAGTATACATTATTACAGAAAATGGCATCATTTATCTGAGTACTAGCAGCCTTTCTGGTAATAATATTGCATAGAGAATTGGGTATGAATTGAAGAATATTCGTCTGACATAAATGTTCATAGATTTCTTTTAAACATACATAGTCTTTTTAAGAGGTTCAAGAGAACAGGCAGGCAACTTCACAAATGGAAGCTTAATAGGTAAATGGGATATTAACATTATTAGTGCATGTTCCGGAATTCAATTGACCAAATGAATGAAAAAGGTCTTCTTAGCTAATTCTTAATAGTGAGTGATCAATATGATGTTTGAATTTACAGTATTTCTAGTATTTAAACTTTGCTTTAGCAGGTTCACAACTGAGTGTAACACTGCCTCTTATTGCCTTCAAACTTCTTACAATTTGCCTCTCACTTTTATCTGTTAAGTTGTTCTCTAATACATTAAAAAAAAAATATTTTTCAACAGGCAGGCATTATCACTGACTGGACTGGCAGGAACTGTACTTTCTACATTTCAGTGAAGATTACTATTCTTTGATATCTTTTCCCTGTCTTTCAGTTGCACATATCAATAACAAGCATACTCTACTGTATTATTATAGCTAAGTCAAACAATCTAATTTGTTGGAACATATTCAATGCAGTTTATTAAAATGATGAACTCATGTCACTATTTATAATTTCTGTATATCTGTGCTGTATTCATTCATCTGTACTCATTTCTTCTAACGATACCCATTCTTTGGAAACGGATTTGCCAAATGATTCATATCATGAATGCAATCTTTTTGTTTCTTCTAATTTTCTACAAACGGTACACAGTTTTATGAATTAGTTCACAATTCACAATCATTCCACTACTCTGAATAGAGAAATTTCATCCTATCAATTTCTCCGATCTTTCTGGTTATTTTTCTACAATCCTAATTCTTCATTTGATTACTAAAGCAGCAGTGCATTGTATTCCCTGATAAACTAACATTTATAGCTTTTAGTATAAATGCATATTCTAATGTTAACTGTCTTACTGATATTAGTTTGAACAGAGAAGTTCTCTCCAGCACTCCAGGGAATAAAGGTACCTCTTTAACAGACAAAATACAACTCTAATTAACCTTCTGAAGTAAACTTGCCCCCAAATTTTACAATCAATAAGGAATATGAGAAGGGCTGATGCGAATTCAAAAAAACTCAGTCATTTCTGTGATATGTCTTCATCAGATTGAAGATCTGCTACACTTCTTAAAAGATTTGCTCACCATACTCATAGGAAGTTCAACAGAATTTCATCAGTTTCTGATTTAAATTTATATTGTTGCAGCTACTACATTGTACTATATACAGAAAACCGCAAGCTTGTAAGTGACTTGTTATATATAAATAGCAGATTTTCAGAATTCTACTAGTCACTATAGTTGCTCTAAGGTGTCATGAGCTAACATCTAGCAAAATCATCATGGAAATGGAATTTGTGAAATAAAGAATCACTTTCCCAATGCGTGAAACAGGAAAACACTTTAAAATCAAACAGAGATTATTTTCAAAGGCTTTGTTATACCAGAAATAGAAAACCATTTACAGCCAAGCCAAAGTAGGCACATATAACAAGTTCTTACAACCCAGTTTCCTATCAAACAGTATCACAATAGCAAAAAAGGAGATGAAAACCAAAAATCTAGTGCCATCACTCATGTTTTAAAATTCCTTATTTCACAGCATTAACTAACAAAGGTTGTCATTTGGAATTAGTTTCATAAAGGTGTACTGAGATGAGACCCACCATTACAGGTTTTTTTTACCTTTTTAAAAATATTTATATCATAATTTCTAGCTTTCCACTTTAGATCCATTTTTTAAAAAAAAAAAAAACAACTTTTTTTCAAAAAGCAGAACAAAAAAAGATTCTGACCTCAACCACACCAGTTTGCCTCTGGAATGATTTATGTAAGAAAACTATTACTCTGGACCTTTCTGGAAGGAACTGGAACCAAAGGTGTCCCAGTCTTCACTTCAAGCAGACACACATATTTTAGAATCATCATTACAGAATTAGCCATATGCATCCTTTTAATAATCAGCCTTATTAAGGATAAAAGCTTATCTCCTATTCTCAGATGTAATTACAACATACCCCTGATCTCTACTAAGTCTATAAACAGAATACTTGTTTTAATTCTTGACCCTTGGGATCAAAACCAAAATCACAGATTAAATGAAGTCAAAAACTTATCAGTAGCCCACTATAATACAAACTAAAATACAGAAAGCGTCCACAATTATTTTGTATTCAGACTTCCCTTTGTATTGTGTTCAAACACTAATCCTTCCATTTACTTTAAAAGATTAATGCAACAAAAGGGTAACTAATTGTAAAAGGGGCACAATAAGGTTCAGGTTAGTGCTCTTTTGTATTAGAGAAAAATAATATGTTTGAGATGGAGAAATTAAATTTTCTGGAATAGGTCAGCATGGGAATCAAATGAATCCTTCTGATGCATGCAGAGTCATGCATTAACCACTTGAGATTTGGAAGGAAAAGACTTAAAGCTTTTTTTCCTCCTGTACAGATAATTTCCTTTAATAACTAAGACGCTATTTTGTCTTCAGAATATCAACTTTCCAAATTAGTTGAATTCTGAAGGTCCTCCAGAGCACAACATCTATGATTAAACACTTTCTAAAGTTCATTCTACTAGTAAAAGTGGAAATTCCATTATTTTAGCAAGAGCAGGCATGTCAAATTTATCAAGACATGACAGGACTGAGGATGGAATAGAAGAAAGGAATCTATGTTTGTAAATTATATTCACAGGGCACAGAAGTTATTATAAACCTCATTATTATGTGGTACAGTGATCAAATGAAAAGTATAGTTATTGTGACTCTCGTTAAGCCCAAATTGTGAAGAACTACCTTCAAAAGTTTTAAAAGATAGCAACCTAGAGGCAGCAGAATCATACAAGCATGATTCCTTTGGCTTGGTTTTCTCATGAGAAAAGATCCTATTTATGACTTACCCTCCTCAGGAGCTCCAGGGGCTGAGGTAACAAAAATCACATGCAGAGTCACAGCCTCTTCACCCAGGTTGCAGCAAAAGGGATGGCACCCTCAGGAGCTTCAGCACCCAAATGCAAACTCCAGCCGACCCAGGAAAGAAGCACATGCAGGAGGATCACAGAGAACCACAGTCAGATTCCTTGGGTCAGGGCTTAATGCCATGGAGAGCATTACCTGTTTTTTACAGTGCCAAATCATATCCAAAAGGTGTTCCAAAGCTTAATGCCTGTCTGTTCAAATGGCTAAGTAACTAATTTGTTGCTAATTTATGCCCTTTCCCCACTGCCACCTCTCCAGCTGTACTGATGCACAGCTGAGGATTGTAAAAAGAAATTACCGGGCTGCTCTTGAAGCATCTGAGCATTCTTGCTCCTCACAGGTGTGGCAGATTTGGGGAAAATTACCCCCTGTGTGCTGGAAACAGCTGCTACGGAGACATTGAGCTAGTTACTGCAGAGAAACAGAATTAATGCTCCTGTGTTGAGTATGGAGCACTATCTTGATAAGATCTTCTCATCGTGACCTACCCAAGCTCCTCAACAGTCTCAAAGAAGTAAAGCGATGAGACAGGCAAAGATCAGCATAAAACCATGACCAAGAAGATAAATCTTGGTGAGGTCTGACACAGCATTTTCCAAGACCACAGTAACTGTACTGGGTTGTAATACCAGGACATCTACTTAGTATGGAAAAATAGAACATGTATAGTTTTATTAAATTATACACAATTCTTAATCTTTGCTGCTTCAAGAAATTTTTTAAAAGTTACTTTTCTATTTTGAAACAGTATATTTCTGTTCTGTTTTTAATACGAAAAAGTTCCTGCAATATAGAAATCCCATGCTTCAATCAGCTATAAAGGGCAAGTATGGCCAATGTGAAGCCATAAAAATAGAATAAACTATAAATTATTCCACAGCATTATCAAAGTGTCTGAATTACCCAACTGTCTCATGATTTTGGGCACAATTAAATTCACTAATAGGAAAGCAGTTGAATAACATCATGCTTCAGATCACTAGTTGAATAACATTGTCATACTCAGGCTAATACATTGTGACAGCTCCTGCCTAGAATATATTACTTAAGATTTGAAAGTTTTGATCATAAAAATGCCTTTTCCAGAGCTTCCAAACAAATAAAATAATAATATAATAAGAGAATGAGTAAAGGTCTAAAAGTTAATATTTCAGAACAAGTGAAGATATTTCTCAGTTAATTTAAACATTTGTCTCTATGTATCTTTGACATTTGGAGCCAGAAGAAGGGGTGTTAAGGAGTAATTGCATTTGCTGCCTTCCAGATATCTTTTATTGGTTCTCATGTGGATCTGAATTCAAGAAATGGCTCTGACTGTTTGTGTGCATAGGGAAAATATTTCTTTTGACATTTTGTTCTCTGGTATCATTTTTATGCTTATGTGTATATAAATAAATTCTTTGAAAAGCGAACTCTTTCAGTACACACATTAATGAAAAGGGGACAACCAGGCAGCTCTTCTAATTTTTTCTTTTTAAGAGGAAACATGCTAGCTAAGGATCTTTGACATATTTTACCCTTTTTTTAAAGATGCTTTTATTTTAACCAATGGGAATTTTGTACCTGGATCATTGCTGTGCAAAGATTAAGTTAATCACAAAAATGACTAAAAAGGGCACAAGCACTTTGAGACACAATCCAAGTCCCTTATAACCATTATACAGATGGAGTTGGGAAACCAGACTTTTGCCAAACTTGGATCCCCTACTACAATTTTCTAAGTTGCAGTGTGCAGTACAGCTTTAGTTGCCTGATTTGAGAAACTCAATTGTTTACATTGGTGAAAATGTTCTACTTGGTTAAGCAGAAATACTAATGAGCACACTGCGTGGGGGGCAGTTTAGGTGATTGAATGTAGGTGTCTGGTTCCATTCCACACAGCTGCTGCCACAGGAGGGTGACCACGTTCTGTCAGGTCTGTGTTTTATCTGTCATTTCCTGGCAGATACCTGGCACACCCAGGCCATTTGAAAAATTAAAGTATTTAGGTACCTAAATCACTCCAAGGGTTTCTGAAATTATAAAAAAGAATAAACAATATTTGAAGGTTGGGATTCCTTTAAAAGAAAGTCTATACATTTTGGTTTCCAAACTAACACACCTTTAAAGCTATTTTTATAGTTCTTCATCATCATCTACTAGCTAAGAGAGAAAACTAAATTACCTAGACCAAAATAAAGGACTGGATGAGTCTCCTCTCACGTCACAGCTATTTGCTGTAGTTCCGTAGATGTTGACATAGTCTATGTACCCTTCATGGACAGGATTCATTCTGGAAAACAGAAGTCTATAAAATGTGCTATTTTTTTTCTTTTCCCAGAATAAAAAACTATAAAGAATGCAATTACTCTATCAGATTTTGAATCTCAGTTTAGGATACAAGTTTCTCAAGAAAACTGTTTAAAATTACAAAGCTGGCACAAGTTCCCATGCCAGCATCCTTGTTATCTGACAGTAGAAATGACCAAGGGTTGCTTTCTTGTATGAAAATCCTGTAAGAGCTGTAAGGACCAAAATGGGGCAGCTCTATCCAGGGATGTGATCCACACAGTGTGCTGCACCCTGATGGGACACACACTTGGTGCTACCTTGGGGTTCCCAGTATCTAAAAGAACATGGGATTATCTAAACTAGTCTCCCTTTCTTTGTAGCAGTAGCTCAGTGCCTTTTGTGCTGTGATTGTAATGGACCAGCACTGGCTGGTGAAAAATATCATCTGGCCTAAATTTATTTTCAGTGCATTAATTGAAGTAGATTCTTCGCTAAACCACTACAATGCAGTTTTTACTTATTTTTTATTTTACAAGATTAATTAGTATAGTCACTTCTAAATTTCTCAGCTATCCATAACTGCAGATGTTCTTACCTATTTACCTCAATTTTTTTGTTGATTTTATGTACCAAAGTACCATTTCAGACATGTAATAGAAATCCTCCATTTCTCTGTAAAGCAAACCGAGAAATATGTTGCAGAAAATGAAAATGCATAATGAAAATCACTGATGGTTTGTTAAATTTCGTAAGAAGGAACAGCCAGGGTAAGTATGGAGATGGCAGCAGGAAAAGATTACTAAGTCTAATAATCAGTAATTGAATTCTGTTAACGGAAATGACTTATAAATAAAACAAATGTGACCAATATCCCAACATCTTTTGCTACCAAATTTGGTTTGTACTGTATTTACTACTCTAGATAAAAGTTCCCTCCATTAATCCTCTGTAGTTTTTCAGCCTGTTTAACCTGTAGACTGTTAGCTTGGCTTAGGATCTGCCTGTCTTGCTGTCTGTCTCTGCTCGTCTTGCTCTCTGTCTGAAGAAGAAGTCAGAGGAATGTCTGCAATGCCTGGGCTAGGCTGGATGACAGCCCCGGTTTGACCAGTGGAGACAGACTCTGTCAGAAGTTCCACCATGCTTTTGGCGTAGGGCATAGCTCACAACAAAGCAGAAGAAATTTCACCAGGTGCCTAGCTCAAGCCCTTCTTTCATGCAAGCAAAAATGACTTTTTTTCTGCCACAAAAGAGACGATAGCATTACATCCCCACCCCTGAAAGTAGAAAATTTTAATCCTGCAGCAGCAGCACGGACAGACTCAGCTATCTCCCATGGGTGCAGCAGTGGGCTGGCCCCGAGGAGACAAACATGCAGCAGACAGTGAAGATCCCTCCAGATGGTGGGAGGGCCTGAGCTCTCCAAGCAGCCAACCTGGAGCCACTCACCCTCTCCAGTGATCCCCTTGCTTCATGGGGTGCTGACCCTCTCTATGTCTTCTGGGTACAGCTCCAAGTCCTTCTGGCAAATAAAATGTGATTAGACGGAAGAAAAAAAATCATTAATAGCTATCAAAGAGAAAGATGTCACTAGAAATTCTTGAGGCACAGGTCAGTGCAGGATGAGAAGAGGACATTGGGCAAATATGTCTTCAGTTCCTGGTTTTTGCCCATGTTTTGGATTAGTTTGGCCCAATGCAGTTGTTTGTGTGTGTTCACCTGGACTCAGGTTCCTGTACTGCACCCCCTAGTTCAGAGCATGGGACAACGAAAAGCCTGAGTCCTGTCAAGAGCAGTGGCAGACATTCAAAACTAAATGCCAGCAATAAAGTAGCCCAGGATGGGTGGGTTCACACTGAGCCTGTCCTAGATCAGACAGGAGACGAGTCAAACAGCACCCCAGTATGCACTACTGGTACTCTCATTAATATGTGTTATAAAAAGCACTGATGACTTCCAACTTGTCACCACAGGGACAAGGGTAGATGCCATATTTCATACAGCAACTTGCAGAGTTGTTATTCTAGTCATGATTAAAAAAAATTCTGTTGGTTGTCTTCCATCCTACTGCACATACATAACACCTAGCATTATATGTCTGGATATTGTTATATTATACTGTAAAACAGCAGCTGTGGATGGAATACTCTGGCACCTTCTATGCCGAAGTCAGTTTCATTATGTTTGCAAAAGGCAAATACAGATACATCAGTGTACTTTATTATAATGTCATATTCCTGACACTATAGTAAAAGTTGATTTGGTGTTTCCATTACAAATCTCATTTTCAGAAGCTTATGACTCATCCATCTAAGTTTTTTCAGGATGAGATTTACCATACAGACCTCAGTGTACTTATAATTCCTCCCCTAAAAAATTGGTCAATATTGGTTATCTGAACATTTTAAATCCCAAGACTCAAACAAATTGTTTTCTTCATGCTACTTCATGTTTTAACATTATCAAGTATTTGTGTCCTTCTTTAAGAATATAAAACCAATTAAGAAATGTAAATTAAAATGTCCTTACTTCAACACATATCACTTTTTTTTTTTTCCTATGTGTTTTAATGAGATGGTTGAGCACCAACTTGGGGAAAAATGTAAAAATCCTTTAAGAATGAAACAGGCACCTACTACAATTTTGTCAGAGATTTTTATAGCACTAACTGAAAAAATCAGTGTTTAATATATGACTGTATTGAGCATTATATCTAATGTTTAATAAACGCCACCACATTTCACCCTTCTACTCCATTTGCGGGGTGTTTGTCACACACGCAGACGCATGCAATTGACATTCAGCCCTTCTCTTGTGCATCATCAGGAGATTCTGATCTTTTATGTTACCGCAAGCTTCGCAACTCTGAAGGTCTGAATGAGTATCTTAGCAATTTTTAAGCCTATGGAAGCAAATTCACTGAACATTTATACAGTTTTTGTATTCACCATAAAACATCATTTATCTAACTCTAGCCTTGGATTACATTTTCCGAGTTATGTATGTTTTTAAGCTCAAAGTTTAACAAATCATTGCACTAACAGTTTCACAGGGTTGTCATGATAAACTTAGAACTGATTATTCTTTTTTAAATGCCTTCAGTTTTTTATCTGAGCTATACAGAAAGCCTGTTAGGAATGTTAAAACATCGTTTCATCTATCACATATATTAGGAATATAGACCTATTTTGAAAATATGACTTAGACATAAAACACTGGAAATTGCAATATATGTATTTCAAGCATCCAGCACCCGGAGTGGAATCAGAGCCACTGGACAATGGGCCATACCAGGATCACAACCTGTCCAGCACACTGATAGGCACCTCCAATGAAGTGAGAATACTCTGCAAGTAAAACTAGAAATCAATCAGCAGGGGAACTTGGAGAACGTAAATTCCATTTTGTTTTAGACTTAGAAAGCTATTGGAAGCTCATGCTATTCCCAAGGTTATACACTTAACAGAGAAAGTGCCCCTAAATATCACCATTCACTACACACAGCACTCAGACTAAAGATAGCGATGGTTCATTTTTTCAAAGTAGAAATTTTCATCTTCCATAGCAATCTCCTAATAAGAGTCTATACTATATAGAGAAAGGGAAGAATTGAAGCTTTTCCACTTTTCTACAAATTATTTAATAATTCATAACTTTATTTGGCTGGGGGATTATAACACTGAGACCTTAAGTGCTTTACCATGATTCTGTTCTTGAACTTTGGTTCATTACTCCTTTGGAAAAAAATCATCCTTGACCAACCTGCCTTCTATAATAAAATGACTAGGTCTGTGGATGAGGAGACAGCAGTAGAAGTCACCAACCTTCATTTCAGCAAAGCTTTCAAGAAAACATCCCAAAACATCTTTGCGGATACAGTATGGTCTAGAAGGGTCTACCAGATGGTTAAAAAACATTTTCTTGTCAGACACAGGGTAGCAGGTAAAGGTTTTCTACAGCAATCATATTATTTTGCAATTGGATCAAAATCATTCTTTCGGACTTCACCTAAAGTTCAGCAGTGGGGTGCTGAAAAGATCAGTAAGTTGTGTTCATTTTAGCAGACTGAGAAAACATAAATGCATAAACTGTACTTATTCACATGGTGTATGATCCTTTTTAACTAGGTAGAAAGCAAAGTGGTGTAGAAGGGAAGAAACAATGGGGAAAATAGTATCCCTTCATTTAATCTATTTTCTGTGCAGCTGGAGAACAAGCTGCTCTCCATAAAATAATGTATCTCTTCAGAAAACAAGGTGTTTAAGCATGCTACCCATGCCTTCTTATCACAAGGACATTACCAGTTTCACTTACTTGATTTAACATCAGACAGCAGGTAAATGAGGTAAGATAAAAATAGAAAAGGCTCTTCAATTTTAGTAGAGCCACTCTGTCACAGATTGCCCTATAATCCAATACTGAAGGTTCATAACATCTTTAACTAATTAACACAAAATATAAACAACACAATGCAGAGCCATTCTCTCTCTTGATAAGATGTTGCAGGTAGGAATCTGCCCGGCAATTAATTAGCAAAATGCTTGAAATACAAAGGAAGAAACAAAAAAGAATCCTCAACTTCAAGGGGACTGTCTGATTGCAGCTAGCAATACGTACATAAACATGTCTTAAGGAACAGTGAGCAAGTTAAGGTTTATAATCTTCAGTCTGCTTTACCAAAATTGTCTATCCTATGCTAAGAGAGGCATATAGAAATATAGCACAAAGAAAGGACTCTTCCCGTTGCCACAGTTTCACGGTTTTCCTGCTGTACATGGTCTGCTACAGATAGATCACAAAACCTTACCACCAACAGCAGTGGATGTGTTCACATGACATCAGGTTGAGGTGAGCTGCCTGTGACCGTGCACCGCTGTACCACGCTGCTGAGTTACCACAGAGGATTTCCCCACTGCCAAAATGAGAGGGAAGTGTCAGGTCTCCTCCTGCAGCATCTTCTCATAGTTAAAAAAAACCTCACAACAAATCCCAACAACAACAATCAAAAATCACCAAAAAACCAACAAAACCCAGAGCTATATTTGCTTAAGACCTGCAAGCATTCAGCTAGCTCCAACACTTAGGCTGTTTATACAAGTGTCAAATCAAGGAAATGAAAAGGATATTATGAAACTGTTCTCCAAAGCATTTTTTCATGTCATTCCTTTTCTGATGATGCAATTGACCATGGTAACAAAATCACATTTCCAAATTATATCCTACATTACAGATTTTTATTAAATAACCCCTTGTCAGACTGGTAGGTACAACAGTGACAAAATAATGCATGTTTAGCAGTACCAGTGTGCCTTAAAACATTGATAAAAGTGTGGAAGGTTAGCTTCAGACAGCGTAATGAAACATTTTATATTCTTTCACTTATTAATCTTTGGGATTTATCAAAGGATTAAAAATCTTAACCTAGAAAAATAATAGGGAAGCAGTGGCTGGTACTTTTCCTAATCAGAAAGTAATGAAAGTCTGTACTTGGACTTTTTGTTTTAATTCTGCTCTTTCTTGAGAATCTGAGAAAAGCTCAGCCCTACTGGTTAGCCATGCACAAAATAAAACCCCAAAATGAAATGTGATCCTACCTATCCTCACCATTAGAAAAGAAAAATAGGTAAGTTGTTCAATAGTACAAGGCTGTGAAAAAATTAATATGAAAAACTAATCTATGGAATTAGAATCTGAAAAAAAATCTTTCAGATTGTTATGAAGCTACTTCTACTAACCATGGATCAGGTCTTAATAATTTAGATATACTTAAAGATTATTTGGATTTTTGTTATCAAGAGAGAAACCAGGGCCCAAGTGATTTTCTTATCAAAATACACTAGTGACAACTGCTTTTGTTTCCTTTGTATTTGAAATTAAAATGGTATAGAGTTACTGAGCATCATTTAACTGAGAGGGATTTTGTTTATTTATGTGTTTGGTTATCAGAGAATTCAGATTTACCATTTTCACTGACTTACTGCACTGAAACTTCTCAGTTTTCGTATGGGAAAAAACCCAGAAGATTTCTACATTCTCCAGCATGTAAAGAGAAATACATTTCAGTGAGCTTGATGTCTTCATAAATAAAGTATTATTCTCTTCGCTAAGTTATGTAAAGTATTTTTCTGAAGCAAAAAAGAGGTGTTTGTTTTTTTTTTAACAAAACAGAAGAGTACAACTTTCCCGCTTAACATGATAGCAGCTGACAGTGAAATGTTAGCTACCAAAATAAGAATGGGAAAATTTATGTTTGATAAGGACTCTGCAGCCATCTTAGTCCTATGTCCTTAAACACAGCTTCACTGGGAGCAAGAGAAGGTTACAACCCTTACTTCCCATGTAATGAATTCATGCAGAGGTACATTATGCACCCTATGACTTTTGGGAAATAAAAACAGACAGAAAAGTACTATTTTTCTCCAGCTGTAGCAGAGAACTGAGTCTTTCCTTCTCCTCACAGATATGGATAGACTACAATAGCATCAAGAGAAGTACAAAAATTCCAATTAACACCTTTTCACCTGGTATCTTTTTCTTCCCAATGACTGCATCAACAGATGACGAGTCATTTAGGACTTTTTTGTTATATCTCATTACAAAGCAATTCTTCTTTAATTGGAATCACTGTTATATCACTATGTTAAAATGAGGTATCAGAAAAATCAAACAGCAAAATACATAGTAAAATCCATAACAAAACCTAAGGCTTTTGTCTGCACCCCTGTTTCTAATATATGCTTAAGAAGTCTGTATGCCACTTCATACAGTGAAACCTAAGAAAAGAGAGGATTCAGACAGAAAATCTTTCCATTGACACAACTGTAATTTTTAACTGCAGTTACTCAACAGCATTCCACCTCAAACAAGCTAGTCAGTGCACAAGTGCAGGAATAAAAATCCACAGCTCATCTTTCAATCATTATTATAAAACCATTTATCAAGAACAGAATAACAGGTAATTAGTTATCAAAAGGAATAAAAACAACTTTCTCAGGTTCCAGATTAATGATCTTCCAGTATGAATACTCTCTCACTTTAGAAAACATAAACTGTTCTCAAACCTGCTACAAAACCAAAAATCGCAGTAAAGACTGACTGTAAAGAAATCAAATCCAACGCACAGAAATGATCTTGTTATTCTGAATTTCCACTGAAGCAGTCAAAATGAAATAGCTAATAGATCACATAAATAATAAAAAAACTCACATAATATGGTAGAATACAAAAAAATTACAAAAAAGAAAAAATAGTCAATCTAAAAGACTAAACGACTGACAGCATCTCGTGATCAAAACTTTTAAGCCCAGATTTACACCAGTACATCTGAAGTCACATTACTTCTGTGAACTTAGAAACTAAAACAACCTGTGCAAAATACCAACATGCTCAGACCAATGAAAGGCAAATAACACAATTTCTCTTTTCAGTAATGACTAAATAAAACACATACAAAAAACTAAAACTGATCACTTTCCCAGCTTCCTCCTTGTGGAGCAAAGCCACAATGCACTGCTGTCTCCAATTTTCTCAGAGTACACTAAACTGTAAAAATCCTACTCCCCACAGAAAAAATCATCACAATCGAAAGTCCCACTTTCAAAATTCATTCTGCAATAGCAGAATTCAGAAATGCAAGGGATCCAAAATTGCCTTGAGATCATCCCTTCTTGTATGTTCCTATTAAGACTGCTGTTATTACATTTAGGCTTTGTGCAATGACATTACATAGCTGTTACATGATTAGCTCACTTCAACTGTCAAAGACAGTAAGGTGAGCGCTTTTTTTTTTTTCCAGTTCACCATATTGAGAAACCTAATTGTTTTTCAGGTTATTTCCAAGTCTGCGCTCATTCGCCTTTAAACTTCTTATGTCGACTCATGCCATGTCCTCATTTATTCTAAATTATTTTAAGTAAATTAAAAGACTCTTTTCCAGTCTTCTCAGATCCTTGATGGAGATCAGACTAAATCTCACCTTGTCTGAACTCTAGACAAATTGTCTTGCCCTTAATGCCAGAGTGTTTTAGATTAAAATAAAATGTCATATAGCAATCCATCATTGTATGATAGAAATTATTACACTCAATCTCAAAATCCTTTCCCTGGCTTTGGTATTTCTTGGGTTTAGTAGAGTATTCCAGTGTATGACATTGTACTAACGATACTGATACTAGGTTTCCTTCAGAGAAACATCTAGGAGTTATTCTACATCTGGATTATTTTATTCTCCAATCACTTGGAAGAAAAAGACAGTAAACATGTTTTTATCTATTTTTTCTATATGGAAGACATACATGATCTACTAGTTGTCTCTCAGCACTACCATTTACATTTATGCCATAAGCCATTTTTTTTCCACATTGATCTGCACTGGATATCACTTCTGAGTTGCATCAGTATCGCAGACTCAACTTCTTAAAATCTTGTTAAGTTGCCTCCGTACACTTTATCATACATCCTGTCTCTCAGATGCCAAAAGGCAGTCCCTGATAAATATGTCTCAAAGAGAAAATTTTATTTTCAGAAACAGGTGATAGATTCCAACACCCAGACTTTAAACATTCTCCAAACTGCATGGAGAAAGGAAGGTGAAAAAGTATCAGGGCTCCCAGTGAGGGCTCTTCCTAATGAATGAACAAGGAAGAGCAGAACAACCTATTTATCTTTGTTAACCAGCTGCTTCTACTTTGTGCATTCCTTTCCTACTTTATCTGGATATTATAAGCTAACAATCTCCTCTCAACCTGATGAAACAATACATTTTCTGAGAAGGAAAACCGCACCACAAAACAGAACTGATTAAGTTCTTCCATTAAAGAATATAAAAATATATGAAGTAACATTAAAACATTACTTTTACTGACTGTTTATACTCATTAAGAAGGCTGTATTAACAGCACGCAATCCCATTAATGTTGAGATTTCTACATGAGGTACCCTCTAAACTTATCCTGGTTTAGGAGATCTAGTAAGATAGCCTATGGCTTCAGATTTGTGCACTCCCTGGAGCTACATAAAATAAACAATATTAGAGGGAATCTAATTTCTGTCTAAGAAGGCCATGTGCAGCCATTGCTAAATGCTGACATTTTTGGTCATTTATACACAGACTGAATTAACCTGATAATGTCACTACTTTGATATTATAATTTATGTTTTATAAATACGGTCTTGTGCTTATTGTGTTCTCACAGTAATTGTGAAACCAGCTTCTGTACTACATAATATTTGATTCATTCTGTTAAGGAACATTGATATAAATTATTCTATTTTAGCTCTTTTATCATTCACAATTCTTTCCACAGTGATTAAAGATTATATGGAAATATAAATAATGATCAGTCATTCATTCTAGAAAAAAACAATTCTGTTTCTTAGGCACTCTAAGCTTAAGCTTAGTAACTATGTTTTACTGCTGATTAAAATAAGAACTACTTTGTAGTAATTGGCAGTCTGTGAAATGAAAGTATAGCTTAAGGAAAGGCTTATTTTTTCTACCTACTTTTTGTACTTTCACAAGCCATCCCCTTTGCTTAAAGGTTGAAAATAATTAATTTCAGCTTTTTAGTAATGATTAATATATTAAAGTGTTAACATGAGATGAATCCCACTTATGCAATAATACATTACACATTAATGGTTTTGCCATCCTCATTCATCTAATTGAGGATCATGTTTTTGAGAGTTACCAACCCAAGATGCTTCAGAAAACATACATCAAATTTCTCAGTAGGGAAATAGTAAAAAACTTGCCCTTATTCCCATCTCATCCAAACTGTTTGTGATTATGCTGTAAGATATATGTATAGGTGACAATAACTGAAATTCCTCTGGCTTGTGGATCAAGCAGAACACAGGGTGGTCCATACTGAAAGCTGTACTCTTATTGGCCTGATTCTGTTTCCAGGCAATTTCAGCTCATCTCCCCAGATCATCCAACAGCAGTAATAGCTCATCCACATAAAGTATTTTTCATTTAAAACCCCTAAATAAGAGGTACTTTCCATTCACTAGCTGCGTTTATCTTGTTATGCTTTCCCCAGATTAAGAAACAAAGAATTTCTCAGTTCTCCCAGTTTTACATGAAATCCAAATAATGCACTGAAAGAGAGTCTGAGTCCACTCCTCCTCTCTCTTATGCTTCAGAAAGATCATTACAAATTTAATTCCTGTGCTGTAGCCAAAGGTGACAAGAAAGAAATGGTAACAAGGGTGTATTAGTTGTCAGTGCAGCTTTCTCTCAGGGGATCTACACCTTAACTTGTTCAAAGCAGAACAATTATAAGTTCTCTACACTACCTTTAAATGTCTGTAAAATTCAGAAGGAGAGAGCACTGGAACAGACCAAACACTGAAATAGAGCCTGTGAGTTACTGAAGCATTTGATGACAGTGCAAAACTACTGTAAAAAAAACCCAACCGAAACTAAATATAACAGTGAAGCTGAAACTAGGACTATTTCGTGAAAAAAGCAGTATCCATTTTGCATTCCTAATTTCAAGACAATCCTAGGAAACCAGTAACAAGCAGCAAGCTTTACTAATTTTCCTTTAATACACTGTGATGGAACCTCTGCCACCCTGTTCTTCAGGGACAAGCTCATCTTACTGGTCCAGAGGGAAAGATTACCACAGTTCCACAAGGTCTGTGGGCCTACATTGACAGAATTGGATTTCTGCTCTTTTCTATCACCTAAACTCATTCTTTTTATATTATTTCTTCCTCCTCCTTTGCCTTCTCTTTAAAGACAATCAGGTTTAACCAGCAAAGAATGATTCCTTGCATTGCTGCTGTGAACCTGTCACTAAAGCAAGCTAAAAATCAATGCCTGAAGAACCTTGATGGTCCTGTGAATTTGCCAGATCTTTGGCAGTCTTGTAAGAGTACCTCCTATGACTCCTATGTTTCAGTACCATGCTATCAGCATGAGTCCAGAAATAGAAGCTGTGTATCCTGTGTGTTACTCTTTAGTCTTCCTACCACATGCAAACTCTTTGGTTTGTTCATTTTCAAGAAAACAAGATCAGATTCAGACAACAAGAGTAGCATCACCTCTAGCACATCAACTGTCTTAGTTCCACCACTTTGCCCCCTGCATGACAGTGAACACTGCAATCAGGACTTTATTAAAGTACTCTAGTGCTATTACAATGAAAATATCACTTAAACCTTTACATTTCAGGGACTTTGTTTCTATTTCTCTTTCCTCCTCCTGTAATGCTCACAAAAGGTCTGGTGGGGAGACTCAAGCAACAGCCAAACACCCACTCAGCCTCTCATTCTTTTGCATCTCCTGCAGGACAGGGAGAAAACAGAAGACAGGTGAGAAGATTCATGGAATAAAATAATGACAGTTTAATACAGAAAGCAAAAGCTGTGTACACGAGCAAAGCAAAGCAGAGAATTTAATGTGCTGCTTCCCACTGGCAGACAGGTGTTTAGCTACTTCCTGAAAAGCACAGCCTGAGCACAGGTTATGGTTGCCTGGGAAGACAAACACCATAACCACAAACATCCCCTCTTCCTCCTCCTTTCCTTGATATTTTACTAGTGAGCACACTATCATATGGTATGGATCATCCCTTCAGTCACCCTGGACCAACTGTCCCAGCTATGTCCCCTCCTAACCTTTTGCTCATTCCCAGTCTACTCTTTGGGGATGGGGAGAGGAGAGAGACCTCCTTGACTCTGTGCCAAAACATTGGTGTGTTATCACACTATTTTAGCCACAGATACAAAACACAGCATCATACAGGCTGCTATGAAAAAAGTTAAATCCAAGTCAGACCTAGTAGGAAAGGTTAATGATTTTTTTAAGGCCGCTAGCTTGCTATGGAATTAGAAAACTACGGATCTGCCATAAAACCTTACTGTTCTCCAGTGACAGAATAACGCAAACACCTTTGATTCTCTGATCCTTCTTACTCTTTCAAAATAAACACCACTACTTTCATACTTCAGACCTCTTGTGCATAGGGCTTTCTCTATTTTAGGACTATTATATTCTCTATTATAGTGGGACTTTTAGTCTATCACCTGTTTATAAAGAAGCCATGGCATCCTTGTAGATACCAGCAAGAGCATCCCCAGCAAATTGCCAAGATGGCAGAAAAACTAATCACCTTCAACTAATCACTTGAAAAAATTAAACAGGAGAATAAGTGTGACAGCATGTTTTCTTACCTTAAATATCGTGCCAGAGGTGTTTGGTATGCTAATGCTAATAATTCCTTCCAAGAATACTTTGAGAAGTAGATCGGTTTAACTATTTAACAAGATGTTCCATCTTAAATTTAAGCAGGGAAATTTCCAGGACAAGCAGAGGAAGACCACTTCTCTAGTCATAAAAGCTGCTTGCTATCCTGTTACATTCATTGGCACAATTCTTTATTCTGCTGCTGTGCTCCTCTACTGTCTTCTGCTTCTACCTAGAAAAGCCGACATATGATGAAGAATCAAGATGCTGGAAAATCATTTTGCAGTCTGAATTCTATAGCAGCTTTGTAAGTGTCTGTCACCCATCATAATCTTGATATCCATTAGCTTTTCTATATTCTTTTGTTCCCTCTCTTTTTCTCCTGGGACTCAGGTAAGGCAAGGGATGTATCTCTATCAATAGGAGCAAAAGTTCCTTCAAAGAGAACTTACTGTAATTTTTAACAACACTTTTAAGAGTTAGAAATAGGTCTGATTTTAAAAAAAGGCAAAAACCCTACATAACCTCACTGACGTAATCCAGCTCCACTGATTTATGATGGATTATGATTTATGATATGTACCCTTGGACTCTGCTAAGAGAATAGGAATCAATTCTGTTCATAAACAGGACCACATTTAATTTCACCTGCATTCAGTGAGGTCTAAAAACCTTTGAAACAGCAAAGTAATGAATCCATTATTGGTTTTCCACTTTGTTACTTGGACTATACAATATTTGTAAATTTCTCTATTTACCCTGAGCTTATTTGCAAGCATTCACTTTTTTTTTTTTTTTTCTAAGCATCAACAACATCTGCCTGTTTTTTCACACCTCTGTCTCTATTTCTGCAATCAAATGACGGGTCTCTAATTCAGAATAGAACTGGTGAGGAAGAAAACTTCCAGGAAAGCCTCCAAGAAAAGCACAGGACTAGAGTAGGGCTAATATAGATCCCCAAACCAAACAAACAATCAAAAAAAAAACCAAACCCAAAGAAAAAAGCTTCCAAGCCTTTCCTTAGCCATTATGAGCACAGGTCACACTGTGCCGTCAAGTCCAAGACTGTTTGCTGTTTGATTGCTCAGTGTTACACTGCCACCACGTCACTCTCTGCAGAACTGTTCCCATAATGTGACAGAAGCTCCACATTCCACTGTTTTGTGTCTGTTTGACTTGTTTGACTCGGTATCCGGCATCAGTGTGTGCATCTGTTATTCCTGCTGCTGTTCTTTGGTCGTGCATTTGGGCTGCAGCCCATAGCCAATTGCCTTTGGAACAAAAAAGAACATCCTAATGGGAAGAGCATCAGTAGGGCTACCAAGCCCATGTTACATGTAAAATGAGATGCATTTTGGAAAGACGTGCAAAGCTGAGGGAAGCAGCTTTCCTTCTGTCCTTCTGTTTCTGGCAGTCTCGGTCTTTAGTCATTTTTCTGCCAGTCTCCTGCTTATGCTCACCCTCAGGGCAGTTCTCAGTCTCTCTGGCAGCTGCGTTTTTCTGCCATGAGTGAAACCTTATATCCCAAATATTAATGGTCAATCAATTAGCCAACACTGGGAGCTGGATCTTTGGTCCCTCACTTGTCATAGATTGAAGCCTGCTTCACAATGTACATATTGTATTGACATTAACTCCATTATAAGCATACAAACCTTTAATTCCCCAGAAAATATCTGTAGTCTTAACTCAAAGCTGATATATTGTTATGTTTCTTAATGAAAGTTGAATATAATTACTATCAGTTCACTTTATATTTGAAGAATAAAATAACCCTTAGGTATTTTCCATTTGCATCAGTTAACTGCTAATAAATGATCAACTACTGCAATATTTTTCTTTGAAATTTCAGTCTCTGAAGATACTAGATTTTTATTAACTAAAAACTGCAGGACTGAGCCATGTATGTCCTCATAATTTGCAGTCTTGTCAGGATCTTTATCTTCCTTTCTTCCTGCACTCATTTGGGCTTACATGAAGATACTTTTGTTATTTATATATTAAATGTTTTTCTTATGGTTTCAACAATATGAAAATACTGAAGTCATGTAAAACATTTGACCTTTAGAGCTGAGACAATAAGAACATGCTACAGTATATTATGAAAATATTGTTGTTACAAAGTATTCAGTAAACTGGAAGTGCCAGAGTAAGAAAGCAATTTCTTTCATTTGAAATGTGAGTTAGATTTATTTATGCAGTTTCTCTTACTTTAAATCAGATTATTTTGCAATTAATTGTGCAACTAAATGTTTTTAGCCATAAATGTTTTTAGTTACAGCAGTTTCATCCACAGTAATGCTAATATAGTGAATGTGCCTGTGCATCCATGTTTCACTTTGTATGAATTTCTTTTCTTCTTTACAAACCATCTCCATTTCAGCCCTGCTCCTACCCATCCACTTGCCCGCTAACTCATTGCAAGCACACTTTGTGCTAAGTCACCTCACAGATGTATAAAGAGGAAACTGGAACTTCTCCTGGATTTTTCTCCTCATTCATATCTCCATGTGACAGCAGAGTACAACTACTCTAACTTTGTAGGATTATTTGGGGAGCAGGACACACCAAGGCAGGTACCTTTGGAGAGATGGAAAGTGTTTCCTCCTCCTCTGTCTCTGCTCACATCCACACATACATATATGAACACTGGTTCTTGGTGGCACTGGTGGGACTGCAAGTCAAAAGGGATTAACTGAAGGTAACTTTCCCTAGTACATTTCCTAATTCCTTCCTTTCAGGCTGAATTCATGAGCTCCTGGGAAAGCACCACACTGTGGAGCACAGCTCCTGACCTAAGCAGTGCTCACGAGAAATCTCTTTGCAAATTGACTTCAAATTTGCAGTTTGACTTAGTAAATCAAACAGAAATTAGATTGACTACCGTCTTTCTGTTCTCCCAAAGCACTATACTAACATGCAGAATACAATGGACACAGAAGTTCTCTGGCCCCATTTAGGTAGATTGGGTATTGGTTTAGGTTTGAAGTCTGTCTTGTAACCAAATAACAGGGAGCAAATACTGTAAGTTTTCCAGCCTATAAAATGAGAATTTTTGGGTGTAAAATCTGTTCAAATAGAACAAAAAGATTTACTTAATATAATCAAGAATCTATGTTATTTTTTTACTCGCCTCTTGCAACATCTTGTCTTAGATTACACAGAAAGATTACATTTATACTAATATTAGATAGAATATGAGTATTTCCATATTAACAGGCAAAGAATTTTCTGTGATGGTGGTTATTACAGAAACTTAGGAAACCGTAGCTATTTCCCAGGACAGCACAGCAATATGACCAGTATCACTTATATGAATTAAAGATTTGAATTACAGGATTTCTAAGACATTATTCCTATTGTATGATGGTATGCATGAAAGGATTAAGACTTACTGCAAAATTCCAAGCAATAAACTCTATCAAATCACATAATATAGAGGTCTAGTTAATTTGGAATTTTAGAGCATTTCAGAACATTTTAATGCTAGAATTTGCACTGTTGATCAGGCTGCATAGTTGTCGTTTTTACTGCTTCAATATTTTTGGGTTGATATACTCTGAATAATCTTTTGAAGTCAGATAACAGCAACAAAATTTAACTCTTAGATAAAATGGCTTTCCTGGAAAAAGACTTGAACATTCATTCATTTGAGCACAACAAACTTCTTGGGGGAAAAAAAAAACCCAGCCTTTCATGGCTCCTTGAGTTAGAAGAGTATTCATGTGGCTCTGTTGCCATGCATAAATTCGATATGGAAATTAAAAGTGTCAAGAGGGAAAGGGATAATGAATTCTTTTTGCTAGAAAAAAAGTCTTACTTTCTCCTACAGAGGAGTTAGAATTCAGTTTCTTTGCACTATCCACAACTTCATTTCAGGAAGCCTGTCATTATTATAAGGCCACCAGGTTGGAGCTAATCAATCTTATGTATTTTCTGCTGCTGGAAATATAAAACAACAAACCAACCCAAAACAGTAGAAAGCCCATAGGGTAAGTATAACCAGTTTACCATTAGGATCTGATGGTTTCTCAAACTTTTCCAGGATACTGGAAATGCTTCTTTCCTCGAGAAAAGCAGCCACAGAATCTGAGCTGAAAAAAACCCCACTACAAAATAAAACAAAATCAAACCCTAAATGAAGGAAAACTTGACAACTGAAACAATCTTCTAAATCTCATAATTAGTCCTTTTTGATCTTCAATTATTTCTTTACAATTAAAGATCCCCTACAGCTCAGAAACACTCTCAACCTCCTCTCAACCTGGCTGTTGAGAAAGACTGCAAAGTTTGACTAGTATAAAAACAGTTAGCATAGGTATTATTAGGCTTGACTGTGCTTTCAAAAAGTTTCCAAAATTTTGCAACAGAAACTAATTTTTTCTTAATCTTTGCGAACCAACAACAAAAGCAAGAAGGCACTCTTTGTTTTGACCAAAAATGATAATGGCTTACCTAAACTTGTTTTAACTTCTTTGATATTAAAAGATTCCAGACACATACAAGTATAACTGATGCATAAATTTAATCTAATAAAACAAACCATTGTCTGAGTTGTTTCATATAACTTTTGACACACTTCAATTGTCATATATGCTAAAATTGATTGAAATCCTGACTGTACTTGCCTTCAAAGAGACAGAGAAATCCTGACTCACTGCATAAAAACAAATGTTGGGTGGTTTGATTTTTTTTTAGTAAGTACAGGTTTCATATTAGCAGTGAATCTCTAATCAACGTAATATGATATAATCTCATTTCTTACTCTGAAGCAGAAAAATATGCAGTTTCTAGCAACTTCTTCTGAGGGCAAGTACAATTCATAATGGAAATTAATTTCATATTTTTATGTCCTATCTCCTACAAATAACAAATACTTGTAACACAAGGACAGATGTTTTTAATATATTCTGTTATCAGATTAGAAACACAAGCAAAATGGATGGAACAAAATCCACTGGGATAAAGGATACAATACATAATGCTACACTCCTATTAGCATAACAAAAATGTGTAAATTATGTTGGTGCTGAGAAAATTGGGAATACTCCTTAAACAAAATCCAGACGGAAGATATTTGAGAATGTTATGAAACCTAATCTTCACATTCCATTACTAAACCAAGAAATCACTTAGTAGTAAACAGTTGCTCTGAATCAAAACTCATTGGAGAATATTGTAAGAAGGAAAATAAGGTGTATCTTTAGAAATCGTCTACCTTAAAAATACACGTTATAACTTAGTTCCATTTTCTAAATATGAAATTAGAGCTCTGAGGTTCCTTCAATAGTACCATTTGCCACTAAAAACAAGCAAATGAAAAAAAAATACCATGTTTTAAAATAACATGATGGATAAGACGGAATAAATATACTTTATTAGGCAAATAATATTGGACTTCCTAGTATACTGTAAAGGTTTGGCAACTGTTTTGGAAGGCAAATATAGCAAACCGTCATAACATAGTCACAAAATTTCATTCATTACATTTATGTAAGACTCCAACTTCGTACCCTATATGAAAATTCAATTTCCTAGTGAAGTATTCTCTTACTATTGCAATTTGATGAGATTTTTTTTTTCCCCATCAGATTCCATTAGTATTTGGAAGATACATGCGTACAACTGAAGTTAATACAGGTAAAACTGGAAACAATCCAAGGTAAACCTCGAATTAATAAGGAAGTTGGGTCAGATTCTGGTCTTGAAAATATTTTTTTTTAATTTTCAAGGGGAGTAATAAGCTCACCTAATTTATGCTAACTAAAAACTTAAGCACCTTCTTTTCATTGCCAGGCCCTCTTCTTAGTCAGAGCACCTCACAGAAACAATTTCTCCCAGTCTAAAATAAACATGTAAACCCTGTCTAGGAAAGAATCTGCCCCTTGAGGTATTATCTAGATAAAGTACACCATCAATTGCTTAGACTAGAGTCATGGTAGCTAAAGTTAGCAAAGAACTAAATTCACACTGACTCCTAATGAGTACATTATCTAATCAGTAAGTTTAAAATATAAAAATCTCTTATGTTTTAGTTTCATTACTTCTTTTATTCTGAATGGGAAGAGATCAGACAGAGAGGGAAAACGTTTATCCCAAGGCTGTATTTGTGAAGAAAACAGTGCCCGCTCAGCCTTTGTTTTGCTAAGTACAGCAAGCTTTTGTTAATCAATCTACCACCCCATCTCAGGCTTTGTTACGGTCTGAATTACATACTGATGACAAGGATTGTCAACTGTATCTTGGACTTGTGCTGTGAGCTTTTGCACATCTTTACTGGAAAAACTCTTCTCATCACACAAGCCAGAGTCGGACATTAGACTCTTCAACTTCTTTTGTGAGTATCTAACACCTAAAAGATCCGAACAGTCAGTAAAACTTACGTGGACTAGTGATGCGTGCAATTATGGATTTTAAGCTTCGTTTCCTAAATAAATGAGAACTATACAATCACAATCTGCATAGATTTGTGCACATGTCTATCTGTCTCTTTGCCCTTCTCTAACTTTTAAAAAAAAACTTTCAAAAGTAGTGTCCAAGCTCAATCAAACAAAACATCCATGAAACTGAGGCTTCAGAGATAACCAGTTCCTACATATTTTGTGAAACCAAGTGGAAAAATAGATGTTCTACAATAATGCTGTTAGCACAAATTCAGCTTTTTTTTTGCAGATGTCAGATCTGGGCTAGTCTTAAAGTTCTTTGGAGATCATACACTAAACTTAATCCCTCACCAGAAATTTACATCTCTCTGGTCTCATCTGTGTAATCTTATCTCCAGTTAAATTAGTAGGAACGGGCTTTCAGAGCTCTCCCTAAAGACTGAAGATGACTGACTTGTTAGCAATGACAACATCATAGAATGTTCCAACAGAAATATCGAGATCAGATGCTTATTCGCCAGTTATTCTTTCACTTTACATTCAAAGCTGAAATGGAATTTAGGGCAGTTTCCAGTTTACATTTGAAACGTTCAGGTTGTAGTGGCAAAGTTTAAAAATAATGTTGATGCCTTAAAAAAATGCAGAGGAGCTAGTGAGACTAGCTCGAGAGGACCACTTGCCATTACAAATACAGTACCCTTCGTTGTCTTCCATCCATATGTTAAAAATCCTGTTCTCAAATACACATAGGCAATTCAAACACTTCAATCACAAAAGAATCAAAATCTGGAAAAAGCTCAATTTTTCTGTATTTGAAATAAAAGCATATTGAATCAGACAAAAGTACCATGCTGCTTGGGGTAGATGAGATACAAAGAACCAAAGGAACCAAGAAAAAATATTGGGAGAGACAAACTGACACAATTTGAGATCTGTGCCTCTTTTTTTTTTTTTTTTTTTTAAAAAAGAAAGTTTTTTATAAAAAATTAAAAAAACTAAAAAAAAAAAAATTTTTAACCCCAAAAAA
>NW_015090920.1:10283992-10304217 GCF_001431845.1 Calidris pugnax
AGAGGGGAGTAGCTTCAAAAGAGCTCAGTACTCATAAAAGGGCTGAAAGAGTCAAAATAGTAGCTGCAGGAAGCATCTTTAAAATCCAGTCTGAAATATTAAAAATGAGAATTGCAAATAAGGCCTTTGAATTGCTTTGGATGGACAACCTGTTCCAAGAAGTGCCTGTCTCCCTCCCTGCATGAGTGCCAGTAGGACAAAGTCAAAAGGCTCGACTGAGATCTGTTCCTCTTTTTTTTTTTTTTTTTTTTAACAAAGCAAGTATTTTATAAGAAATTAAATAAACTGAAAAGAAAACAATTTTTAACCCCTAAAAAAATGGTTTTCACTGACAACTGAATTATAATTGCATAGGTAAAGATTCCAGCAAGTGGTTAATGATTTAATTTAAAAACTCTTCACTATGAAATTAACAAATATAATTTAATTGTAATTTCTTGCATGATTAATAGGCTAGATTTTAATTCTTAATTCCATCATGCAGTCTGTTAAATATGGCCTTTTTGTTAAATTATTTTAATTTCCTGAGAGATCAAGCTGCTATTGCATGCAGACCGTGTTATCTAATTATATCTAATATATATCTAATAATATTATTATTTCTAATTTTCATATCTATTTGATTAATGGTTTACTTTGATCAATCTTAGGCACTAGGAAGACACAAGCTGATCATCTTTATGCCCCCAAGTAGAACTGCTTGGACTGAGATTCAGAATACAGAAGTGTGCTGACGTAAAGTTAAATGTATTATAAAATCTTAACTACTACCAAAAGGTACCCTGCTTCTAATTTTAATAGTAAAATAAAAGCCACAGACAGATACTCAATCACAGGCACATATACTTGCTAGGTGTATTGCAAAGTGAGAAATCATTTTGGGCCTTTAACGATTAGGTTTTTTTTCCAAGGATATTTATGTTTAAAGGTGTTGTGGGTAAGGAGTCATATGCAATGCCTTGCAGGCTTTTCTTCAAGATTCATTCTTACATATGCAAAAATTACTAGACTCTACATAAGTCTTGCTCTGGGGAAAGAAATCTTTTGCAGCCCAACAAGATATGGAAATCAGCCATGAAAATAAGCAAATCCCTAAGATGTTGAAGGTTTCTCAGAAGCCACTAAGGGTAGACACACTGACAGGATTGCTGTTATTGGTGTCACGTTCATAAGCATGAATGCAAGTCAAGGCAGGGCACATCACACTGGGCACACCAGTTCTGCAGTTCAGTCCACATTCATGAGACTGAGCAGTACTGACACAGGTGCTGTTCAGAGGGGTGAGACTGGGAATGCACACAGGTCCTGTTTGTAACCACTTCTAATAAAACACAGCGGCCTACAACTAACAGCATTCAAATGGATTTTCCTTGGAGCTTCCTTAGCAAAAGGAAGAACTTGTAAACATGCATAATAGCACTGAGTCATGCCTGTTACCGTACAAGCATCTACATGCATGCTTTGGATACTTCAGACAATTCTAAGTTTACTTACAATACAGCATTACACACAGCTGTACTTAACCACCTCGATTTGCTATCACAAAGTGTCTCCCCTGAAACCACAGACACTGCGCTCCATCTTCTCAAAGACTTTTCAGTGTTTGGGAATGAGAGATGCAGAGTGACAGCTGATCAGGAAATTCTATTTGAATTTTCCAGATAGATAGATCTGAGAGCTATTATACCTTTCACTCCAGGAGAAGTCTCTGCCGTAGAAGCCACTGGCACCTCATATAAGAGTTGGAAATTGGTCAGAGGAACAAAACACACGCACCTAGAGAAGGGACAGGGAAGTTGCACTTTCAATAGAGCTGCACTGTTCACTTTTTTCCCCCCCTGTTTTTACTGATTGTTCAGCTCAGGCCCAACAGTTATCCATGAAAGGAAGACTGCTTAAAAAAAATCTTCACAGATGTTAATTTTTATTCATCTAAATGTATTATATGAATGAATATTTGCCTTTTCTAGGTTCCTTTTAAAGTATATACATTTTTATTCCTATTTTAAATACAGTTATATGCATACGGCCTTTCCTGTTTTACTGTAGTATATTTTAATTAAAATTAGTTTACTGTTTAACAGAAACTTTTTCAGCTCTATAAAAAATTTAGAAATCCATTTGCTTACTGAAAAGATTTTAAATATTTATCTTTTTTCTACAATATCCTTCAATATCTCATCATTAAATGATTACTTAAGTGATTTAAGACTCTGCAAGAGCATTTTCTAGCAAAATGTCAAATAATATGAACAGAGACCGGTAACAAACACTGCTAATCCAGCCTTACACACTTCAATATAGTGGATACAGTCTAAACAATTCTCTTTTAATTTCACCTTTCATTTACTCAAGCACTTTGCCCACAAACTTACACAATTTATAACTTTTATTATTGCCAGACAGATACAAGCAGCTGCTCCAGATCATCTAGGTTCAGACAATTTTTAAATTTCTTACAACCGTAATAATAAGCTCAATGTTAAACCATACGAGCTTGAACCTCATTCCATTAGCAATTTTCTAAATGCATACTGTATACACATTCCTGAAAAACAGCTGAAAATTGCACTTCATAGGCACAGATATAAATGGTGGGTGCACTGAACTGTAAACTTCTAGAGTGGTTAACTATGACAAGCATGGCTAGTAACAATTTCTACGCTCTCTGCACAATCTGATTTTGAATTGTAAGATACTTGGTACTGTATGTTTATATTGTGCATTCACTGAATGATAAACGCCTCACAAAACAAGATGTTCTTAAGACAAAAACTGGCATTATGACATCATGACGGTCCCTCAATACTACTTCAGTATTTGATGACAGTATGCTCAAGATAGACAAGCAGTGTGGGACCGATACACATTTTGTGAGCTAAATAAGACTTCCACTTTTCATACAAAAAGCAAAAGAAAGGTAAAGACAGTCGGTATTCTGCCAGACATTTGATAACCACACTCTACTCTGTGCTGTGGGCTCTCAACATAGATAAAAATAAATGTGCCAGAGATGTGCAGAACTGAGCTTTGACGTCTGTGGTCCCTTCAGTTAGGCTGAAACTAGACAGTTGGGTTTCATGAAGTATTCACAGAAAATAACTCATTCCAATAATTCAGTTTAATTGACTGACTGAATCAACAGTTTTGTTATTTCTGTAAAAAGGGAGTCATGGGTTCAAGATCTGAACAAAATGACAATTGGTCAAAACAGTTTCATTCTGAATTTCTCTGCAGAATAGCTTTCCCCAGCTATGGATTATTAAAACCAAAGTAACTTACAAACATTTCCATATTCCAGCTGCACCACGTTTTTCTGGCCACAATTTTCTGAGAGCCTGGTCCAGGACAAGTACATAAGCATAGCTTATAATGGAGAGACAAAGGCATGAAATTGAAGAAAAAAAAATTAATCCACACACTTGCAGTGAAAACTAAAGATGCATTTTCCAGTGGTATAGATAACATATATACATACACCCCCCCCATTTTTACTTTTATGTTTTGCTTGATGCATTTTTGAATTTTGCAAATGCTTTTGCATAGAGAATTAGAAGGTTATGAATGCATAGCATGATATCTCCTTTATAATACGATCTGTAAAATTATTGTCACAATATGCAATAGGAATTTCTTTTTTTCTGTTGGAAGACAGAAACAAGTTAAATAAAGGTATCTAGGGGTTTAGAAACACTTACTGTGTCAGACAATTCAATAGAAAAGGGCTCTACTGTATTATTACTTTTTTCTCCACTGGGGAGACCACATATGCATCATACTTTTTCCTTGCTAGTATTTTTCATACAAAAGGCAGTAATATAGCTTTTGAAATTTGGTAGGTATTAAGATAAGGAATCTAATTCTAAATGTAACTCAAAGATTTCTTGAAGCTCAGAGACGCATTGCATTGGGGGAATTACACATTTATTAGTTTCTGTTCACTCTCTTTTCTGCACTGAAATTTTCTGCTTGGTTTTTTTCTGTGACATGATCAAGCTGGGCTGACTTTTCTTTCTGTTTTTTGATTTGCTGAAAGTGGATGCCAGGAAAAGCTTACAAAGTCCGACACTAAACTCTTGACAATGCAAAACCTTGCGTGCTTTTGACATGGGATGTGTGTGTTGGGGATAAGTGGTGTCAGACTGAAAAACCAGATAGCAATTGGCAGTCTTACAAGCAAAGCTCTGTAAAACTCCTCAAAAGGCTGCTATCATTTGCCTGATTATAGACTTCAGTGTGCAGTCTTACATTAGAAAGAACATGGGATGTTGTCTTCAAACGTACTGAAATGGTTCGAGTCACATCAAAGTTAAAAAGAAGTCCCAGAAACAGTGAAGCACCGCAGGATACAGTAGCGTTTCTCCTGCACAACACTTTCTACATATGCCCTAACCTAAAGTAAAGTCCTATGTGCACCAGCTGCTGCAAGCAATGGCTACATTTGTAGAAGAAAAGTGGTGTGACAGAATAGGAAATACCTGTGTGTAACATCCCTCTTTCTTCCCTGTGAGTAGAAAACGGTCCCACAGGCCAAGCTGCAGTCAGATTGTCCAGGACAGGCAATGGCCAAATTTGGGGAATGTACAAGATGCCCTACTGAATGGCTGCAACTGAGAAACTATCGACTAGTTTAAATCACTGTTTTCACTTATCCCTCAACTAATGACCTAGATTAAGTAATGACCTAACTTGAGTATTTCACAGAGTTCTTATCTTGCAAAAGTAACTTAATAATGCAGACAACATACCTGAGAGAGACAGAGAAGCCAAACAAGAGCTTGACCCTTTAGCCATCACTCACACAAACACTCATTGTAAATGCAGGATCTGAAAGTGATAGAGCCCGGATTAATAAGAGAAATGGGATCATTGGAAACAAGGTTTCCTCAGGACTTGTGCCTTCAAAGATCTCTAACGTGCCTGTGAACAAATGTATCCCTGCTCAAGACAGAATTTCTACTCTTTTATTAAATTCTGTCCAAATAAACAAACTAAAGACCTGAAGTTTCCAGCTCCTCAGAGTCCCAAGGTAGCATCTGTGCAGGTGAACAGGAAGAGTTCAGAAGATCCCAGACACCGAAATCTTTCAAGAACCATGCTCCAACGAAAGGTGGCATGTTTGTACGCTAGAGTATATTGCCCATGGAGTTTCTGAAATCCAACCAGACACACCCAAGGACACAAAGACTGGGTCCATGTTGAGTGGACTGATCAACCACAGTGCTTTGCAATAAAGGACCAACTTAAGAGAAGGTTACAGAGAGAAAAAGCTCCATCAGACCTTTGAGGTGAAAATGACCTTCCTGCCTTTATTTGCCTCTTCTCAATGTTTTCCTTTCCTGAGATCACTGGGAACTTGCAGCATCTGATTTACTCTGTTGCTTAACAGATGGGCTCTGCTGGCAACTTTCATGGTCTGAGTGCCATTCTTGGCTGTTGCGCCAAAAAAAGGCAATTCTCTTCTCACCTTGTATAGTGTTTTTAATTTGTCTTCCAGGTTTCTCTATTGCTGCTATTACATAAATAAAAGTTACCCAAAAAGTTGTACTAAAAATATTTTGATAACTTAGAATTACAAATAGCTGTTAAACATAAATATTTAAGGAAAAAAAACCCCAACAACCTGTTATTTTGATCCTTTGTATTTGATCACTTGAAAGTTGGAAGAAAGAGGAAAAAAATTTTGGTCCTTACTCCCAGCAGAGAGAAATGAATTCAAATCTCCCATGTTTTTAGTCAATGATTGAAACATTTTGCGATTATACTTCAAATGAACAGGTTGTGTTTTTTTCCTGTGGCTGTATTTTAGTAAGGTTGAGCCAGGCTCAGTAAGCCACCGCTGCAGAGCATGCAGCGTGGGCACAGCCTTCGTTTTCTGCTTTCAGATGGGTGCAGATTGTTAACGACTGGCTGTGGGGCACATATCTCACATCTACATAGAGGCCAGAAATTAGGCATGTGCCTGTGCCTGCTTTTCCTAACTGATTTGCTCCTCATCTCTTGTGGGATTTTTGTATTCTTGTTCCCAGGTACTTAGCCACCTTCACTGTCTGACCTGGTGCAGTGGGTGCCTCGTGTAGACAGTGCAAATTCAAGGCCTTGCAACAATGGAGTTGGGGGATTTAATTAAGATGCTTCAGATTTTCCTCTGGGTCTGCAAACTGGCTGTCTGATTCAACTACACACAGTACAATACAACATGGAAGAAAGGACTTCAGTTCTTCTTCAGACTAGTTTAAGACTAGACTGTGGTCTCAGATTTGTAAACATCTGAAAGAAAATCTCATCCATCAATAGAAGTATCTTATTATATCCTGACAGGGTTATCACATCCTTTTAGAGACAAGCTACTACCATGGCCATATTTCAGTAGAATTTATACAATTGGCAAAAATGCATATTTAGTCTTAGATTTACATATTACAATATTCTTCAGCATTTTGCTTTTGCTTATCTAGTTCCTTTATTTAGCTAATTTCCTGCTGAGCTTCTCTCATCTCTCCAGTTCAAGTCGCAGGGAGATCAAGAGAGAATCAAATCCATCCATTTTACATGTCTTGAGGCCAAACATCTGCCTGAATGGGATGCAAAATATGTTGATAGATTGTGGCTTGTTGCTCATGACTTGTTTTTTTCCCTCTTCAGATGCCTGTGAAGCCTTTAATTTAGAGTTACTAACATGAATTTTAAAGGATGCATCTTGCAGACGTTAAGCACACTGCTTCATTTTGACTAAATTCTCTTAGGACCCAGTAAATGTAAAAAGCCATTGAAACAACAAGACTCTTTCTCTAAATGAAAGATCACATAAATGTACAAAACCTCTCATTTTCAAAAAGGAAAGATAATAATAAAAAGACTATCCTATGTTCATGGAAGGTTATTATAAAGTAATAAAGTCAAGTCTTTTTTTGACTCAGCCTTAAGTTACAAATAAGCTGCTACACCACACACAAGAAGATTAACAGATGGATAAGAGACATCATCTATGTCACAGCCTTCAGGAAACAAAAATGCTTGTTACCATTGTCTTTGGATCTTCTGTTACAATTAAATGTTTCTTTAGCATATGTGAAAAAACAAACCATGAGTATTTCTCAATCTTTGGGGTGTTTTTCACCTGAAAAGAAAATGGGAAGGTTTCTTATTAAATTAACTCAACTTTAGCACGTATTTTGTTTTGTTTTGGACAATACACATACAAAAACTCTCAGGGGAAACGAAGTGAATAAAAGAGAAAAGAAATGATTCGCTCAGGACAGTCACATTAACAGTGGTAAGCAGTGCAGTTTTGAGCTTGCTTCCTTCTTTGACCACTCTGCCTGTCTCTCTGCAAGGAACAAGTGTACCGTCACTCAGAATAATGAAACACTCAATCTCTTCTTAACTGGAATCAGATCAGCTTAATTTCACAGGGCAGGCAAGAATTATTAAACACTTTAGACAACTATGCAAATTTCCTTTGTTTTACAGTCAAAAAGGCAAGATATTTTCAGCTAGACTGTACACAAAAATTAACAAGGAGATCAGACTTGGAAAAGGAATTAATATGAAGGACTTCTGTTCATTTCCACTCTCCTGAAATATGTATAGTTTTTTAAAGAACATCAGGTTTTTTGAAAGGCTACAAACAGGCTTACTGCTAAAATACAGAAAAAACATAGTAAGCATAGTAAGAATTAGAATTTTTAGTCCAAAAAAACCAGTAATTTTCCTCTGCATCGAAACAAATCCTATCTAAAAGAAAGTAACTTTACAAAAATGGATCAAAAGAGGTGAGAAAAAGAGTAAGATTAAACAGAAACTTTACAGAACGTGTGAACAGGTGAAGTAATGAAAATTTAGAAAGCATGTAGTCACCACACGAAAGTGTGAAGACGTTCTCAAATCTTTACCCAGATTAAAAAAAAAAACAACCGGAAAAATTATTTTTAAGTAGTGTACTGTAACGTAGGCTATTGCATGACATTGAATTCTGACCCAATGTTTCTTTAGTCCTATTCCTTTTTGACAGGACAGTTCAAGGGTGTTTTTCTGCTGCTAGATGAATTAGCTAGGAAAAATACCATAATGTTATGTACACATTTTACAACCTACATTTCTCCTTTCGTTTTGGTATGGCTGCTTCACACAACATGCTTGTGAACAGCAGAATATGATGAGATGACAAAACAGCTTACAAGACTATTACAGGCTAGGAGAGAAGAAGGAATGGGTATTTTCCCTCTATTTGTGGTTTATGCTGCTGCCAATCACTGCAGCATCTCAGCATGACCTTCAACTTATTTTAATACAAATTCTCTGCCTTGAAAGTGCTATAGAAATTGGAATTAAAAAGCAGTTTTCCTTCATAGTGAACATAAATATAAATAAACATCTGCAAAATAAGCAGATGAAACACATAATGAACCCTTTTCAGACTCCAGGTAGAAATTGGTCTTATTTTTCAATGCTGCTTTTCCTTTTCATAATACAATTTCTCAGTTTTCCTTCAGTGTTTTTCTAAACAGAATTTTAAATGCACAGACCATTGATTCAATTGATTCTATTGACTATTTCACGTCAACCTGTATTTAGATGATACAAGGTGGGCAAGTCAGAGTTAGTTTCATTTTCAGCACACTTACTTTGTAGCTAAGCAGGAGCAAAGGAAAAGAATTGACATTGTTATAAAAAAAATAAATCATTCCAATATTGGGCTTCATTTTCTTCCCTGGAAAGATGAGATTATTCTTTTATAATATATATTTTCACCTTCATGAATTTTCCTCTCCATCTTCCTTTTGCCCATTGGTACTTAAAGATGTTTAAAGTTTTCAGTGTATTTCCGATGTGATTTCACTGATACCATTATTATTTCTGAAAAATGGAAAAATTGGTAAATCAAACAATGAAATTATATATTTTTGTATTTATGTTATGCTTTTACCTAAGTGCTGTTATTTAAGTGCTGTATAACTCAACACAGGAATCTTATAGAATTCCACCAGACAAGATGGCTCATTTTCTTTTCTACATACCAAGGTTTCTTTATACAAGCAATGATTTTCTTCCTCCTTTCCTCACCCACCTCACACATGCATTAAGCCATGAAACAAACACTCAAGATACACAGAAAGAATGCAGCACTGAGATTGCAGATTGGGCATGGGATTGCATATGATTTAAAACAAGTAAAGTTTCTTATTTATCATTTTGTAAGAAAAAGCCTCTACAAAAACCAGCGAACATACTGATGTTGACTTTTCTAGATTGTTAAAAAGATTTATCAGAAGTTTGCAAAAGGAGCACATACTATCTCCCATTGCTATTAGACAAATGCAAATTTGAATGAATGAGGCAGGCAGCTGTACAAAGAAGAGTTGATGGTATTCTGGTAAAAGTTGTATAATAAATACTGCCCAATCAGATATATTTCAAAAAATGGCTATGTTTTTATACAAAGACAGAAAAATTTTGCTTTTTACTAGAATAATGTAGACATATACATTGGCTAAATGCTTCTAAGTGCTTTTTATAATAATTTTGCATAGAGACCACGGTATTTATAATACATTCACTTCTAACCTGATTTTAGTTAATGTCTCTGTTAATTTCAGGTATAAAATGTTGACATTCTCAATATATTTCTTCTCAGTTTACTTGAGTATTTTATTTGATAAGCATCTAATTCACCCATTTGGAGCAGTTGTGTAAAACCAAACCATCAGACTTTGTCCCAAGTGTGTTCTGAACTTTTGTAACTAAGTAAAATGAAAGGGACAATGTAAAATATTTTGGAAGAACCAATAAATCTGGTATGGAAAAGAATACACCCACACAGAAAAATTATCCATGTCTTTTCATCATATAAAAACCATGGTTTGTATAGTGAAGTTTTTAAAAGCATAAAGTTTAAAATTAGAAACAGCTATAGACAAACAACAAAGGAACTCCCTAATCTCTGTTACTTGTAAACCAACTATATGACTTGATAATGCTACAGTGACAACAATATGATTAGTTCTGTTTGCACATAAACAGTAGTCTACACCCAAGTAGCAAAAAATAATTACACATCCAAAACAAGGGCGGGTGGGTAATCTGTACTCTAAAATGTGCATCTACATAGAACTAGGAAAAAACCAAAAAAGACTCCAAGAGAATAAACAGTCCCATTCCCATGATGGAAATGAAACTAGGCACGCAAATACGAATGGATCCCCGGGATCTTGAGAACTTGTAAGGTACAATCAAGCAGGTAATTATAGATGTAGCCTATTTGACATGAATGATGTGCAACACAGTTTGACCACAGGAAACTTGACAAGAAAGTAGGAACCTATGGGATATTATTCTTCCCTGTAGACAACTGCTGGAGAAAGAGTGTAAATGTAATCAGATCTGGCCTTCTCAAATGGTTGCACTGGGAAGTGAGAATACCCATAACATCACCCAAGGGAAAACTATAGGGAAAAACAGAGTGGGCTATGCCCAAGGGGAGGTGGTGTGAGGCCGTGCTGGCTCTGGTTACAAGGTCATTTGCTGGTAGCAACAAACATCGCAGTAGTCTTGATGCAGCTGGCTGCTGCCACGTACTCAGAGCTAAAAAACCTCACCACACACAGTCCCTGCATTTTTAAAGTGTGGACTCCGCTAGAAAATAAAAGGTTATAAGCAGTTTAAAATATCACTCTCAAAAGTTAATTTTTATAAAACAAAAAATAAGTATAAATAACATTGCAAAGCAAAGCTTGAACAAAGGCTATGGAGAATGAAAAACCCCATCACTTTCTATTTGCTCTAAGTGTCTTCACCTTGTAATAAAGAATATTGGACACAATTCTAATATAACTTCATTTGAAGATAACCGCAGGCACTTTTTAGCTATCTTGTTTGTGACATCAGTCGGGTTATGGGAAATTCATCCATGTTTTACCTCAAAGCACCTGCTAATTTGGACCCAGAAACAATATAAATTGTATAATTATTCCCTTTCTAACTTTTACATGCTGGGTAGCATCCACAGCGTAATGGAGAACAATGGCAATAGTTTTCACGCTTTAAATGTTGTTTTCTTCGCTTCAAAATAGCAATTTAAGTGCAAACAGTAGAAAAGTGCACAAGGCAAATAACCAGTAACAGAAATTTTGTCCAAACAGATATTTTTTTTATTAAGGAATTTAAGAAGCCAATCACTAAAACTCCTAAATAACTCGTGCTGTTGATGTAACAGTGATTAATTGTGTCACTCCCCTTTATTCTGTTTCAAGTATCTGTCATGGGGTATCAGAGCACTGGAGGGGCACTTACTGGTGTTGAGTTCTTAACCCTAAATAAATGAATAATCAAATAAATACAGCAACCTGGTCTCTAGGAAAGCTATAGTTACTTTAAATTGTCATGAGTTTCCTTTGGATGCACAAAACCAGAGTACCTTTGTAGGTTCCCGCCTTTATCCAAGATGGTGTAATTAATTTAATCCCTTGCCATGCATTTTAAGGCAAAAAAAGACACCCATAAAAATATCATTTAAGAGATTGCAATCAATATGGTACTGCAAGTTATTTCAACCACTTGACACAAACATGGTTAGTACTTAAACAAAGGAAATGTGATTACATCCTATTCTTTGTACCTTTGTAGTCTGAACACCTATGCAGCATATTAATGTTTAATAATAATCACACTCTTGTTGATTGGACCAGCCATCTAATATGCAGCCATCTAACCCAACACATGACAACAGATAATTTACAGAAATTAAACAGAATTAACAATGACTAAGCTCTGCCCTGCCAGAGTTAACACATACATACATTAAAAAATTCAGAAATACCTATATAAACAAATAACAAGGCAGCTATCACTTCTGTTCAGCTAAAGCCAAGGAGAAAATCATCAAGAAATTTTGGGTTTCTGTACCTCACCGCACTTGGGGACCTGTTAGGAACCCAAATGTGCTCCATCACATCACTGGGTTTTTAGTGTCAGATGTGCAGGTTTGGATGGGAGAGGAACATTGCTCTGGTACACCTCTTCCTGTGGTTGTCCCTCTGCATGCCCACCACCACCACGACCACCTAGATAACAGGGCAGCTGCACACCATGGCCCACCCTGAAGCCAATTTCCCACTCAGTCACACCAGGACCTCTTTCCTTTTCAGTGAATTACTGTCTACAGGAGTGGGAGAACTGGTGGTCAGCCAAGGTGAGGCCAGGACACAGACAGCACGAGGGCAGAGATCCAGGAGCCAGGAAGCCTTCCAGGCTCTTCACTGCAGACCTACTACTGATGGACATGTGAGGGGGCAGAGGAGCAGTGCTTCACAGACTAATCCAGCTCTTTTCTGCCAGTGTGTTTGGAAAGCATCATGTGGACGTGCTAGTTCATTTCACCAGATGAATCTCAAATCTCATCAAAGGTACTGATGTGAAAGAGGTGCTTAAATAAACCTTTAGGTTTTGATCCGATACATTACTGCTTACAGGCACTTTACTAGACCAAAGGACTAAATTCAACAGATTAGGATCATGTTCTTCACAAAAATCACACCTTTGTGCAAAGTTCATTTTCAACATCATGCCTCTATCTTAACTCAGTTGTTGCTTGGAAGCAAAAAAAATTAAAAAATTAAATGCACACTATCATGCTATACATGCAACATATACAAATGTACTTTGGTATTTGGTATTTAGATTGCACATGCTGATATAAATAATGTTTTAACCCAGTGATGACCAGGTTAAAAATCTGTTCATGAGAATGGAAAATAAAAACCAACCCCCCATATTTGGTAGCATAAAGCTTCAGAATCTTTCTGGAACTTATGGATTTGATTGCCAACAAACATTAAGTAAGAGTTGATTTTTTATTAGCTAGACCACAATTTATTCTTTTGTTAGAAATCTATGTGGACAGAGTGACCGTTCTCACAGTCTGAAAGAACTGCACAAAGTTTTGATGAATCTGAGGGCTATATGCTTTATTTAATGACTGTAATCCTGAAATTTGTGGATAAATTTCTTGCTAACAAAGGATCATGACTATTTCATTGCACGTTTGTTTCCTTAGCAATGTACTGTATTATTTTCTTGATTTTTAATAGAAACTGATCTTTCAAAATATGTTCTTTTCTCTTCTCCTATAACACCGTTAATTATTCCTATTCTTGCATCCTCCCAGTCACTAAGCTTTGAAATATTTATAGTGCAGAGGTGATACAAAAGAGGTGGGAGCGGGCAGTGGCAAATCCTCAGTTGGCATTAAGTTTACAGCCCTATGAAAGGTATGTTTTTGTGCAGGACATGAGGATAACAGTGGTAAATCTGCATTCCTACAAAGCTGTTTTGAAATTCTGGGGTAGGTTTCAGACCACCATGTAAAATGTCAGACTACAGACTGTGTAAACTATCATAGCTCCACAGAAGTCAAATTGAGGTTACAGCATCATGATTTTAATCTTGGCATTTTGTAGCCCAGCATGCTGCTGTAATCTCTTACAAAATCTTCATATATAATTTAGCATTTTAAAGTGCTCTTTTTTCCCTGTATTTGACTGACAAAAACCAACTTGGTTGCTGCATGTTCTATTGTATGCTGGAGTTTTTCCTGTTTCTGCTGTGCGGATAAAAGCACTTTTTTTTTTTTTTTTTTAATGCTACATACACTGTACTGTTATCTTTATTATCTTCAAGCAACACTCTTTTCTACTTTTTTTTTTTTTTTTTTTTTTTTTTTTTTGGGCAAAAAAAAAAAAAAAAAAAAAAAAAAAAAAAAAAAAAAAAAGTTCTAGGAAAAATATTAAACCCAACTTGGTTGCTGCATGTTCTATTGTATGCTGGAGTTTTTCCTGTTTCTGCTGTGCGGATAAAAGCACTTTTTTTTTTTTTTTTTTAATGCTACATACACTGTACTGTTATCTTTATTATCTTCAAGCAACACTCTTTTCTACTTTTTTTTTTTTTTTTCTTTTTTTTGACTGTGAGCAAACATGTCCGTCCTCTTAGCAGTTCCCTGGATCAGTATTTTGTTTGGTAATGAACTGAGTGTGATGAGCTATACCAATAGTTACTCTACTATCAGACTGCACTCTGGACCTAAATGACAGCTCCTTATCAACAGTTTCAATTACCAATGAATCTCTAATTCATTCTTCTTTGTCTGCCCACACTTCACAACACTTAGCCAGTTGTCACAACATCCTAAGAAAAGCCTTTATTGATCATTCCCTTTTTGATACATAAACTTCTCATGTCTCATTTCTACAATCTTTTTTCCATCTCCATACATGAGAACATGATAAATGTGCTACTATGACAGTCTGTCTGTTACTGTCCCTATTACCTTTGGAAACTAGAACAATGATTGCCTGATGCAAGCTACAACACACTATAAACCGAAACCAAAACTTGCAGGAAACTTATACATAAGCTACAACTGGTATTTTGCTGCTAATGAAATATTGAATGTCACATAAACAGCGCTATCCCCATAAACTGACATGGGAAGTGGGTACTTCCCAATTCTGGTATTCAAAAATAACAATGTTATACTTCCTCTGCTGTTCTAACCTGGCACACAGAGTCATATACACTCCTAAAACGTCCTCACCTGGGCATGGCTTTTCAGAAGATCCTTTGGGAGTTCAGCACCTCACAATTTACAGGCAGAATACTTCCAAGGAAACAGATGTGTACACTAAATAGGGTTATTTGTACACTAAACTGGGGCTGTTGGTTGATGAGAAGCTCAACGTGAGCCAGAAGTGTGCACTGGCAGCCCAGAAAGCCAACAGCATCAAAGGAAGCATGGCCATGGTCGCAGGAGATGATTCTGCCCCTCTACTCTGCTCTGGTGAGACCCCCCTGGAGTACTGAGTCCAGCTCTGGAGCCCTCAATATAACAAAGACAGGAACCAGTTGGAGCAAGAGGAGGGCCACGAAGATGATCAGAGGGCTGGAGCACCTTTGCTATGAAGGCAGGTGGAGAGAATTGGGGTTGTTCAGCCTGGAGAACAGAAGGCTACAGGGAGCCCTTATAGCCGCTTCCAGTACCGAAAGGGGGGCTACAGGAGATGTGAGGCGGGACTCTTTATGAGGCAGTAGAGTGGCAGGATGAGGGGTAATGGTTTTAAACTGAAAGAGGGGAGATTTAGATTAGATATCAGGAAGACATTCTTTACTGTGAGGGTGGTGAGACACTGGAATAAGTTGCCCAGAGAAGATGAGAATGCTCCATGTCCCTGGAGGTGTTCAAGGCCAGGGTGGAAGGGGCTTTGAGCAACCTGGTCTAGTGGACTAAGCCCCTGCCCATGGCAGAGGGGTTGGAACTAGATGACCTTTAAGGTCCCTTACACCTCTAACTACTCTATGATTCTATGACACTTTGCTTATGGTTATTTACCTTACATTATTTTTTTCCCCAAAAGGTTCTAGGGCAGTTTTTTCAGCAGTAAAAAAACCTCAACCCTCTTCCCTATTCTGTGGAAGAAATACAAAGGAAAAAAATGGTTGACTTTAATAATGGGTCTCCATGAAGTTCCATTTATTCCAGTAATTTTTCTTCGTGGTTTGCACCAAATAAGGTTCCAAGGCTTCTAAAAGTTCTGAAGCAATAATTGTCTAAGATGCTTTATGCAATTAATCCTGCATCCTACCTCAAAGGACTATGCCAATATAAAGCATGTTTTGTTTTGTTTAAAAAGCTGATTGCTACAGAAAAGCCTCCTGTACCCTTTCCTTCCATGAAAAACAGATGGTGTGTTAATGCATAAAACATACAAACCTGTGTCTCCGAGTGTAGTTTCAGACTATGCTCAATATGCAGGCTCTTTAAATTAAAATGTTAGTACACAAGCCTTCAGATCTTTCATCTCTTATCTTTCCTCCATCAACAAATAGTACATGTTAGGAGAAGACAAAACAGAAATTTAAAGTCTATGCTGTCTAGCATCTAATTTTGGTTTTAGCAGCATCACCCAGGCCCGAGTGACAAAAATCGAGATCAAATCATTAGGACTCACTCCTGTGGGTTTTTTAAATGAAATATAAAGCAAAGTTTTAGAGCACCAGTAACAAAAATTAAAACAAGAGCTCAGCAAAGAGAGATCACACAGAAGCATTAAGCTTCATACTTCTCATTTCAAAAACATCACATTCATCAGCTTTTACTGTGAATTAAATATGTATGTTGTAATACACAGACCCATTCCTTTGCAAGCATCACTTGAGGCAGAACTGGTACTTGCAAAACCCTTGGTCTAGATGCAGTGATGCTTAAGGCAGTGGAACAAGAGCAGGGACACACGGCATGTATCCTAGATGGAACATGGAAGTATCAGCAGATCTCAGCTGGCTGAAGCTAACATAAACCAGGCTTAGGTGAGCCAAGAGCCAGGTTACCATACCACATCCGTGGAGAACATGGGAAGACAGGATACATGGGAGATATTTGTGTGCATGTCTGGTACAGATTGCCTCATCAGGAAGAACAGGCAGATGAGGTTTTCTTCAGACAACTGGCAGGAACCTTGCATACTTCCAACCTCAGCTCTTCTGTAGCTCTGTGACAGAATGGGACTCATGCTGGCATGAAAATGAAATGATGATTTGACTCAAGCTCACAGGAAAACTGAGGGACAAGCAGGGCAAGGACTAAAAGAGGTCCCATCAAAAATGCATTTGAAGACCACTTCCTTGCAAAGTAATACTCTCCTTTCCCTTCAGAGCAAGAGGAAAGCACTTCAAAGCTCACCAAGCACTTCTTTCTTCCCCAGCATGCATACAGGGTTTCTCAAACTAGACTTGAAAGTAGAGGGAGCACTGAATGACCAAACGTATTCTGTGAGGCAGGGACTTGGGGAAAAAAAAAAGAGGATTGCTGGGTATGGTGGCTATGCAAGCAGTTGAGAAATCAACAGCATGCTCTCTATTAACATATGTTCCCAGAATGTAAAGATTAATGGATAGATGTAAAATTCTGCATAATTCCATAATTCATGGAATACAGGTGTGGGGTCTTTTTTCTTTTTTCTTTTAAGTAATGCAGGTAGTTTTCTTTTTCTTTTAGAGACTGCAGCAATCACCATTGCAAAATGTTTAACAGCTTTCAGACAAATTTTTTTGCCAGTCTCTTCATTGTCATACCCCATCACTCAAATCTGACCTTTAAATTGGGCCTACAAACCCACTCAAGCCTTAGTTCCAAATAGATGTGTTACCCTCAGGGGCTATGTCAATACCAAAACAGAAAACGAAAAAGCATTCCTTAGAGGAGCTATCTATTCTAGTAAGAAATGTTTTAAATATGAATATCTCCTTCTAGGAAAAACCAGAAGAATAATCAATTCTTACTAAAAGAAAAAATCCTGAGAGTCCACAGTTCCAGAAAGAAATCCTATCAACTGACACAATCACACTGTAGATGAAAATTTTAAATAACGGCAAAAACATTATCTGTCCATCAGAGCTGGAGGATGACAAATGCCCACGCCACAAGTTAAATGCCTCTCAGCTGAAACCTAACTGCTTTAACAAGACATTCAGAATGCTTTACAAGCAGGACACCACTGCAGCAGAATGGCAACGCCATCTACCACTGCAAATAGCCACTTTTCTTTCTGTTATTGACAAAAACAAGAGCCCTGTGTGTTCAGTCCAAGACGCATAAACATGTTGGGTAGTTATGAACGCTATTTCCCCTAACCTAGCACATCTCTTCAAATTACCCCCCGTGGAGCACCTCTACGTAGAGTTGAAACTAGTTTTTTTTCTGTGCATCGCTCAATGTTAACACGTGTCGACCTCTCGGACACGAGCTGATGTTTCTTATACTCTGTTCCAGCAAGAACAGTATAAATTTCAGTGCTGAGGACCACATTGGTTTGTTCTGTCTGGCCACACAGACTCCTGGTCCACTAGTAATAACACTACAAAATACACCCTGTACCAGATGAATTGCTCAGCTACATCAGACAAAACAGTGGATGGCATGACATTTTGATGGTCAGAACAGGAGAAAGTTTTTTCTCTATTTTCTTCCAGTGTCTAGAATACTTCACTCAAATGTTCTTCAGGCTACCTGAATTCAGTGCCAAAGGCCTGCAGCAGGATTCAGGTACTTAAGTACTAAACAGCACTTCTGAAGCAGGATGCCTATTTGCCATCCAACACCGTAAGTGCCTTGGGTTTTCACACTAAAATTACGGTCATGCTCCTAACACAAAGGTCTTGTTTGACCTGAGCAGTAGCCAGATAACATTCTTCTGCCTGCATGCGTAAGCTGCTCTACCATGCAAACTCTGAAAAAGGCGCTGGTTTGAGAGCTACAGAAAACACTAGGTGCTTCAGTGGATGCAACTCACACCTCTCGCTTTAAGGTCATGGTTCTCCCAGGAAGATTAAATCTTTCCCACTACCATTTTGGACAGTACAAAAACCCAACAGGTCACTGAATACATGTCACGTGTGCATAACCACAGGGACCCCTTTCTGCGTTTCAGTACTGCTGCGTTTCAGCATTTCCACGTGCAATGCGTTTCTGGTTGCTAGGGTCAACTGCACTGAATAAAAATATTCAAGAATGTGTAGCAAAACACTGTTTCAACAGAAACTTTGCTTACAGTGTGCTAAAGCCCACATTCCAACTGTATTAACACAAAATAATTCCATAATTAATAGTTAGTAAGAACAGAGGTATAATTTTAACAAGCTTTGTCTATTTGAAGGAATATTTCAATGCTGACTTCATATTTATTACACTAAAAGCTTTTTTTCCCCTTTATGTTTTATTCATAAGATCCCCTTTTGCTTTTTCAGTTTAAATAAAGAACTGTGATTATCTGTAAAACTGATTGCTTAAAGTAATTAATCATTTTCCTTCTGAAATTTCCTGGGTAAATTAAGGATCTTATAATTGAAGGGTTTTCTCTTGTGGAAATGGAACACGCTGGGAGCCTAGACTGTGAAATAAATGCACTGCCCAGACCCCTAGAGTTGTTTCTTTTTTTATTCTTTTCCTAGAACTAATAGTTGTCTGACCGTAGTGCTACAAAGTATTGTTTTTAATTAATAGAAATACACTGGTATCTTCTTAATAATACTAATTTTCTAAAATAAAAAAAAAGTGGTTAGCCTTTTTTTTTTTTTTAAATGAATCTAAAGTCAACATTACTTCTGTACTCAGAGTTTATATTCAGCATAAAAGCCAATCATAAACATGGAGAATAAACCGATGTTTGCTTACAGGTACCTCAGCAAACCTAATTGCTGCCAACTGCAGTGGCTTGCTCAGTGTTACACCAATTTGTGTAACACAGGCTGGAACCACATCCAAACCTCAGGTTTACAAGTAGACATTTAACCAAAAGACTCCCCCGTTTCTCTGAGGCCAAGGCCAATACTGTGTGTTATCAGATAACCTCATGAAAGCAAAAAGGCAGGCCATCAGAAAACCCTAAGATGTTAAGAGACCAGATGTATGTGTGCATGTATATGTATGCTTAAGCATGCTAAAAATGTAAATACTGAGACTGTTAAAATGAACAGGAGACCAAAACTTGCCTGCTTCTTGAGCTCATTAAGAAACAGCATTCTCTCTGAGATCCTTATTGATAAACAGCAGTAAGAAATCACAGAATCACAGAATCACAGAATTGTAGTGGTTGGAAGGGACCTCAGAGATCATCGAGTCCAACCACCAAAAAAAAAACCACCAAACAAACAAACAAAAAAAAACCACACAAAAAAAAAAAAACAAACAAAAAACCCCCACACACCAGCTCCCACCACCTAAACACACAACAACAACCTCCAAACCAAAAAACCATCACCCACCCACACAACACCCCACCACAAACCAGTAATCTTGGGCACTAGAGCATGCCCTGAAGAACCATGTCTACACGTTTCTTAAATACCTCCAGGGATGGTGACTCCACCACCTCCCTGGGCAGCCCATTCCAATGCTGGATAACCCTTTCAGTAAAGAAATGTTTCCTAATATCCAACCTGAACTTCCCCTGGCGCAACTTGAAGCCATTACCCCTTGTCCTATCATCTGTAACTTGAAAGAAGAGACCAACCCCCGTCTCTCTACAGCCTCCTTTCAGGTACTTGTACAGAGCGATAAGGTCTCCCCTCAGCCTCCTCTTCTCCAGGCTGAATAACCCCAGTTCCCTCAGCCTCTCCTCGTAAGACTTGTGTTCCAGACCCCTCACCAGCTTCGTTGCCCTTCTCTGTACCCG
>NW_015090920.1:10304490-10443879 GCF_001431845.1 Calidris pugnax
GGGGGCCCAAAATTGGACACAGTACTCGAGGTGGGGCCTCACCAGTGCCCAGTACAGGGGGACAATCACCTCTCGGGGCCTACTCGCCATGCTGTTCCTGATACAGGCCAGGATGCTGTTGGCCTTCTTGGCCACCTGGGCACACTGCTGGCTCATGTTCAGCCGACAGTCGACCAACACCCCCAGGTCCTTTTCTGCCCGGCAGCTCTCCAGCCACTCTGCCCCCAGCCTGTAGCGCTGCTTGGGGTTGTTGTGACCAAAGTGCAGGACCCGGCACTTGGCCTTGTTAAACCTCATCCCGTTGGTCTCGGCCCATCGATCCAGCCTGTCCAGATCTCTCTGCAGAGCCTCTCTACCCTCCAGCAGATCAACACTGCCACCCAGCTTGGTGTCGTCTGCAAACTTACTGAGGGTAAGACACTGAAAATGCATAAGATGTCACAGACACATGGAAACAGATAAGAAGATTCTGAAAACAACAAGAAGTCAGAAGAAGTAAATAGTAAACAAGAAGACGTGGCAGTCAGTTTACACAAGCCCCACTGGAATAAATGCTTGTCATGGTGATGGAATGGTTGGATTCAGCCCTCGTGGGACAGAGAAAGATTAAAAATTTAATGAGAGTTTAACAGGAGTACAATTGTAATATGGGATTGTTTGTATTGATGTTTGATACTAATTCAACTCTACCGTAAGTGGGGAAAAAAAAAAAAAGTCTCATTATCTTATATTTGCTTCTTGGAGAGTTGACTGCGGCTCAGTGAATTTTCTTTGAGTGAATGTGCTGTTTAGTTCTTATTTACAGCATCATCAAGAAAGCAGTAATATGGTCATGAAACATTATATCTAACAGGTTCATCAGAAAAACCTGCTATTAACATAGTATTACCAATTTAGATTTTGAAGCCAAATTCTCCATTTCTGCCAAGCTACCCTACAGATACCATGCGTAAAAAGAGCTTCAGAAATTACATTGAACTCTGAAATAATCTTATAAACAGCTCATTACCAAAAAGCAAAAATACCTGCATCCTTGGCCTACATGATTTTCTACTACTCTGACTTGAGTAACAGTCCGAGTTATTCAGTGTCTAAGAGGGAGAAAAGAATACAATTATTAATTCCTGAACAGGCTACCATCATCTATGTCTCTGTCTGCAAGGAGGTCCTGGACAACCAGATAGTTTGTGTAACAACTCAATACATAATATAATATTTTGGCATTTTACAGGAAGCATTATAACTGAAAATCAGTATCATCAGAAACAAGGTAATTTCCAAGGCCAAGTAATATCGGAGTCAGGAAAAACAGACAAATTAGAACAAGAACTAATTAAAACCCTTGCCACAACATCATTTGGACTTTATGAGATTATTAAGCAATTTAGAAAATTCATTTTTATTACTCGCAGTCTATGGTGGTTCCTTGGCCAGGGCCAGATGCAGTAACACCAAAACATTGAGCTACTATAAAGCCTCCTTTGCTATGGTGCTGAGTATGAGTAAGGATCATACAGGTGTTACTCAAATGATTCAGCTCCCTTATCTCACAAAGACGTTAACAAGACCAGGATTTCTCTGGCAGCCCATGGCTGGCCAAGATTTTTAGGCTACGGACCACACAAATCATGCACAGCCAGCCAAGCTAGGAATAAACAAATTAATATAACTGACTGCAGCCTATCACCACCATCTTCCTGGTATAGTATGATCCTGCTCTCAAACGAACACGATAAGTTAGGCAAAGTGTAACGTTCTGAGGTTCCTGTCACCCAGCTCTGAGGGGGCAGTCAGGTTACTTAGGGACCCTCTGCATAAGAATGAAAGATGGGGAAGCTGCTGACACAACCCAAACTTTCCATGAGCCCGGGCCCTCTGCAGACGGGTCATTTTAACCCGTTACCGGGGCTCAGAGCACACAGACAGCATTCCCTCAGCCATGGAAGGCGGCACAGGGGTCCGCCCTCCAGCCAACCGGCCCTGGCGGCTACGCCTCAGGCCGCCATCTTAGGTACGTGACCAGCTCCCTCACGGCAATGGCCCCACAAGATGGCGCCCAGGGGTCGGGAGCGGCGGGCTGCGGTCCCCGTTGCCCAGTCAGTGAGGGAACTGAGGGAGCGAGGGGCCTGCGTCAGCCTGCACGGAACACAACGAGTGCCCAGTGCGAGGATTCTGAAAATAGGACTAGAAACTTAACATTTTCAATATTATGTTGAAGTAATTTTCCTACAGGGAGAGATATGGAGGCAGGCATTTAACAAATGTATCTGAGGACTTGCATCTTTAGCGGTGATGATTTCTCAAAAGAACTTAAGCAGCTAGTAAAAATTGTAAAAGCACTAAAGGGCTTTACTTTCATTACATGCAGTGCTTATCAGTGGTTTTTGTTGCCCTTCCTGCCAAGGGCTGTCAGCACCTACCTTTCTATAGGTGAAATATTGAAAGGCGCATTAAAGATCTAATTTCTATTAATTGCGATGAGAATTGCATTCCTATGGGTATTGCGGGTTTGAGTATATTCATCTCAGTTCCCAAACTGCAAAATGGGAATGACATACCTCGGTTTTACAGCAATTTTGAGAGTTTTAAATATTGCAGAGTTGCTCAGCTGAAGACACATGACTCTGTGAATATTATAGAAAGTCTACTTGAATATGCATAAATGAAAAGCAAAAACAAGAACTGTTACAGAAATAGTATAAGAAAAATCATTCTAATGACAAAAGTCCAGAAAACTTTTACTGTTAGAAGCTGCTGCAAGTTTATACACAAGAGAAAAGGCCCGTCAAGATATTTTAACATGGACTCAGCTTTTTAAGATGTGCTCTTTTGTTCTGTTTGCATAATAAAGATAGATTTCCATAATTTAAATGGAGAAATAAGTGTAGAAGGTTACTATTAAGTTTACATTATGCCAAAATACTTCTTGATTCTCAGAGAGTTAAGTCTTTATTCATACTATAAGCATCAAAATAACTTTATTAAAGTGTGCACCATTACACGAGGCTGCATGCCAAAACTTGTAAAATGTCAATGTTGTGTTTTTCCTGGAATCTTATAATTAATTCATCATCAGAATAGCTTTGGGGCCTTATTCTGATCCATTTTCTAAACAGTGTTACCAGGAAATTATGCTCTGTGCTTCTGTTTATTTAAAGAATATCACTGCTGAATTTACAACAAGGAAACTAGTTAAAGGAAAGCCTTTGGGGGAATGTAGTAAATTAAAAATGAAAACACAATGAAAGGAATATGGAATTTACAACCAGAAAAATCTCATAAAGGAGTGTACATTTGGAGATTTATATAAATCAGATACAGCTTCTGTAAATACTTACAGCATAATAAATAAATGATTGCTGAACTCAAAGACTAGTAAGTTATGTTACCATCTCCTTCCTGACTCCTCCATCCTGTTACAATGGGAGGCTCCTACAAAGTAAGGGAGAGGATTTTGTGTGTTACTGCAATGAAGTAACGCGAGAAGTCAGAGATTTACCTTCAGTTACTGACAAAGGGCCTGGTCCAAACACAATGAAGGTGAAAATAGTATTTTCAAATATCTCAAGGGCTTTGATTCAGAGATAAGTTATATTTTAGTACAAATTACTCATAGCTCTTTGATGGCCAATTTCAGTGAGGTTGCCTTCACTTACATTTGGGAAAAATATGTTTCTAAAGTGAATTCCACATTATGAGGAAAATGTATATGAATAAAAAGAAGTCAATAGGATTACAGCAGATATAAAATAATTTCTTGTCTTTCAACAACATTAGAAAGGTTATTTTAGCAATCTTCTTTAAATGGCAAAATTATGCATTCTGAATATTATCTTTAACTTCCAGTAGTAAAATTTCTGTTTGGAAAGAAGCAAGATTATAAGAAGAAGAACATAACAAGGGGAAAAAATGCAGTTTTTCCTGTAATGTGTTCTTGCGGAAGATTTGATTCTACTCATCAGCTTAAAGCTGCCCTGCTCCTAGTATTTAAATAAAGACTAGATGCTTGCCTCCAGTCCCACAGTACTCTTGCAAAACCCGAGTTGTAGTTACAGTCGGGACTTCAATGAAGACAGCGTAGTAGAGTGGTCAGCTGGAGGACAGTCAGTGCTTCAAAGGCACTGTGGATAAAAAGAACGTAACTGCTATGAGGAGAAAGACACAACAGGGCAGCAGTAGCTCACCAGTTACATACGATTTAAACGTTTGGATGTCTCTCTCTCTTGCGTTGTACCGATGTCTCTGAAGTGTGCTTCCTACAATTTTCCTCTCCTCCCTTCCACATGTCTTGTGACTTCAAGTGCACAGTGTGCTCCCCATTCTTTCCTTGCTCTGCTGAACTGAAGAAGCAACAAGAGAAAACCCTGTTGAGACTAAGGCAAATTGAAAGGATGTCAGTAATCGCTTGAATCTTCTCACAGATCTTCAGCTGCACAAAAAAAAGGAATGATCTGTGAAGCTCATTCAGATGACAGCCAGCAAGCAGCAGCCGCTGACTTGGCACCCTCGTATATGCACTGAAAACTCTGAAGGAAAAGATTAAGCAGAGGATGGGACTGGAACTATCATGTTGCAAAAGCAGTAATGGGCAGTATGTTGCAAGAGAGCTACTTACAGAATCGAGATGAAACTTGCAGTGTAACCTAATTCCTCCAAGCTTTTAACTGGAAAGTTGCTGTTCCTATAAACCACTTTGTGATTCTCAGTTGGCCGAAAAAAATTAAAAAAAAAAATCACCATGATTTTGCTAAATCAGTTGTACTATATTTCAGATCCAATGCTTCATTCTTCCCAGTGGTATTTTTGTTCAGCTAATTGTAAGCTGTAAGCAGCAGAAAAAGTGCACACAACCCACAGCAAAGACAAATTAAAGATAGCTATGGCCTTCCATCGCTCTAGATCCCCCAAAAAACCTGAAGAGCTGCAAAAGCTCTTCTGTGTTTCCCTGGGACAAATTAGCCAAGGATTTGTTACCATTTTTGAGAAGACAGAAACACTCCACCTATACTTAGCTTTCTCTGTTCTTTTTATCAGTGACGGGAAAAGTAACTGTTTGACAGTGCTCCTAAATTCACAGAAAATTCCATTTACTGGGATGATTCAGGACTTGCTTAATGTATCATTGTATCAAATTATTTCAAAGAAGGCGGCAATTTCTGTTAGGAAAGTTGCAGCCAGTCCAAAGGGGATAGCTTTAAAATACTATTCTTGGTAAGTTCCATGGGCAAAATTGTGCCTTGTTTCTCACAGCTTCTGCTTGGAGTCTCTCAGGATTCTGGTTGTTCCTTTCCCCGAGATATATTTGGCCCATGCATGGAGGACACTGACAAATGCAGAGCATGTTTCTGGCAAAGGAAAATTTTTTTTGACAGTTGCTGACTTAAGGGCGACGGTGATGTCTGATTTATGACCTTTATCATCTTTTATTTGGACACTTCTCATTATTAAGGGATTTTTTTTCTTTTTCTTCTTTCACTTTATCTCCACAGTTGACCTTACAGTCACTTTATGCAATCTTGGATGGCCTTCTGGCAGGCCATCAAAAATCACCTGTTTCTCCCCAAACTGACAAAACACCCTACCAAAAGTGCAAGCAGTATCTTCTGGGAATTTTTATTTCCAGGGTAAAAGCTACTAGAACTAAAAATTATTTACATCAATGAAACTTTCAGGGCCAAGTTCTGCGATGTTAAGCTATCTTGATGCTACGGGACTTTTGAGTGGTTTTGGGATGCTCCAAACTATTTGGACATGGGACTAAGTATGTATGGAAAAGACAGGTTTCAATAGATTATCTCTTTCTTATCTCATGCATTAGATAAGTATTTGAAATGTCATAGCTCAGCCACTTGCTACTGGTGTGATGAAGAAATTGTTGGACTATGCTAAGGAGTCACGTTAGATTATCAGAATGGTCCTTTCATAACTGAGAATCTACAGGCTTCTTCAACCTGAACTAATTTCCGAGTGTGAAAAAATGTTAGTGGAGATAATCCTCTTCCAGCTACCTTAGCGTTAAAGGTGAAAGATCATTTGGAGACTGATGCCCAAAGTATTCTGTGTCAATTTTCTTTTCAATTCCACAGCAATAGAAGATAATCTATAAGCAAATTAAAAAAAGCAAATAGCACCCTAGATGGGTATTGCATACATAAGTGGAAAATGCTAGTCAGTTTTCCCCAAAGTAGAAAAGCATCTTAAATCTTATAACAGAACTGCTTTTTGTGTTGTATTCTTTATTATAGGGATTCTGTGACCTTGTAATTTCAATTACTAAGCAGATAAACTGGAAGACGATAATTACTCTGGTCAGATACTTAATTCTTTAAACAAGAAAAAATAAAATTTAACCACATAAATACTTCTGTGCTGCAGTTTATGCATCTTAAAATGTGTGTCTTTGGGGTTGCAGAATTACAGATTTCAAGAAGGAGGAACAGAACCAAGGAAAAGAAGAAAGGCCAAGAGCAAATTTTTGCCAGACAAGCTTTTTAGAAGAATAATGCAGTTAGCCATCTGTCTATCAGTATGTATGTATAAGCTAAATAACAGTAGAGTCAGTTACTCTGTGAATTTCTCAGATTCTAACTTGCTTGAAAAATGTCACGATAAGGATATTGTAATATCCAGCTATTCTGTTCATACTGTTTGACAATACGTGAAACTTGTAACATTGTAAACTGTGGTTAGTTTAGGAGTAACATTTCACAAAAGTATCACAGAATTTGGTTGTTTTTTTGTTTTTTGGTTTTTTTTTTAAATTTCAAAAGGGTATAATTAAATGTTATTTCTACATTTTTATTTTCCATTTCCATTTTGTTTATATAAACAAATTTTCTATGTCACTAGGTTGCGCTAGATGTCATTTGAAATGCACTTCTTAATATTAAACATGTATTATATTACCATAAGGACAATCTAATGAATGCCAGGATGCTGCACATTTGTACAAAGACCTTATTGCACTGTCATGGAAAAGGACTGGAAAAAACAATTTAATGAACAATCAAGAACTTAAAAAAAAAAACCGCACACAACCAGAGAACACAAGAGGAGCCTTCTCTTTGTTCTGACCATTAGAGGGTGGTCAACCTTCCTTTATCCTGTCAGGATCTTCCTATAATCAAGAGCCAGAGAACACATACAAGAGGGATGGAAGAGGGGACACTGACAGCCGTTAGTGACTGAACTCTAGCGTCGCTCCCAAGCCATTCTGCTACTGCACCACATCACTTTTTTCCTTCCACAACCTTTTACTAGTCTATTTCTCTTTGATGGCCTTGAAAGCGTAGTTTTTTCACTCGCTGTGTAAAGCCCTGTCTAAGATGGTAAGGTTGGAGAGCAGAGGGCTTTTTATTGTGCTGCTAAATCTAGTCTACATTTTAGGGAAATGCGTTGAGTGCACATTGAATTTTAAGCAAGACAGGAAATTCATGTAAGTCTTATTACATTAAAGGATGGCATTTTAGAAAATAATACCTTTGTAAGGAATTACTTTAAATTTCCAGTATGACCCCGTGACCCTAACATTTTCCAGGTATACAAGCAAAATGCTGTTCTGTAAGAAGACATCTCTGTACAGCACTGATGAGAAAACTGCTGTGTACATTTCCACTGTCTGTACTTCAGAAAGAGCAAAAGAAAGCTGAAGAGGTTTCAGAAATGTGCTTCAAGAATGAGCTGAACTCTGGAAATCAAGTTAGTCCTCAAGTTAAGAGGATACCTGTTCTGTAAATATCTACTTAGGAAGATCTTTTAATCTAGCAAGCGGAACAAGCTAACAGTAAGATACAGAAGCTAAGAAAATGCAAAATAAAACTAGATCAGGAGTTCTAGTTTTAGATAATTCTAATTTAAATTTCATAAAATTCTAAGCTAAGAATTTCAACACCGAAGGAGAGTAACTAAATATAACAGATCATTACATGGAATAATTTATCTGAAAACGTAAAGTTTAAGAGCAATATTGTGGTTTGTTGTCACCAGAGAAGCATGGATGCCTTCTCCACCCACCACATACAAACTTCTAAGGACACAAAAACATTTTATGGAACATTTTATTTTACTGTGTCCAGTTCTGGGCTCCATGATTCAAGAAGAACAGGGAACTGCTGGAGAGGGTACAGCAAAGGGCTACGAAGATGGTTAGGGGACTAGAACATCTCTCTTACGAGGAAAGGCTGAGGGACTTGGGTCTTTTTAGTCTGGAGAAGAGAAGACTGAGGGGAGATCTGATCAATGCTTATAAATACTTACGGGGTTGGTGTCAAGACAATGAGGCCAGTCTTCTTTCAGTGGTGCCCAGTGACAGGACAAGAAGTAACAGGCACAAATTGAACATAGGATTTTCTATCATAAGGAGGAACTTCTTCACTTTAAGGGTGGCAGAGCACTGGAACAGGCTGCCCAGAGAGGTGGTGGAGTCTCCATCTCTGGAGACATTCCAAACCCACCTGGACACATTCCTGTGCAACCTGCTCTAGATGAACCTGCTCTGGCAGGGGGGATTGGACTAGATGATCTCCAGAGGTCCCTTCTAACCCCTATCAGTCTGTGATTCTGTGAAACTTAAGACTTAAAACCTGTTGTGATTCCAGCAAAATATCTGAGCAAAGTAAGAAAAAGTAAACGGTATTCTATGTCATCTTTAAAATGTTGTTTAAATTTAGTAGTGGCTTTAGGTAGCCAACTATGGTTAGATAAATTAGCTGCTAGTTTTCTGAAATACATCTTCTTAAAATGCACTGTAAACTACTTGTTTGATTAAGTAAATATGATAAGTAATTGTAAAGGACTTCTGGATTCCCTGGGATGTACAGCAATATAGGAAACCAAAAATATTATTGATGTGAATGGTGTAACATCCCCACATACAGTAATATTGTAAAAACAACAGATGCTTTCTCCGTAAATAGTGTTGGGGCTAAAAATATAAGTTGTCAAATAAAATGGGTATTTTTCTCTTAGTCATATATGGCATTTTCAGTCAATTACAACTAAAAAATCAATGAAATTCTACCAAATGAATGATTTGTTTACTTGCTGTAAGTACATGCTTTTTCTTCCTGGGTAATATGTCACTTTTCCTGTAAGTACACTGTTATTTTGTGATAAATTCCTACTCAGAAAATTGAAGCACCTCAATAATGCTAACAAAACTGTAGTTTTAGAAAACAACACCACAAAATTTGACTTTTAGTCTATGCATAAAAATGAAATATTTCCTGAAAATATTCTGTATTGTAGATACTCATTGAATTTTACCAATTTATATGACATACCTGTTGCAATGAAAAGGAGAAACAATTTAGTGTATGTTTCTTAGGTATCAGTTAAAGTTCACGCAGGCCTGTCAGAAAAGCCACCCAGAATTTCATACATCAGGATGAGCCCATTTGATTCATCAGACACCTTCATTGACAAATCAGGTCTTTAAATTTTTAACCTCTAGCTGTAATTACTGACATTTTGCTAGTGCCAATGCTAATAAGATCTAAACCATGAAGATTTTCCTTTGGCACAATTCAGAAGAGCATGGCAAATGATAAATCACTGAAACTGGAAATCAAAAGCAAACACCAGACACTATTGAAACATTCTGAAGCTGCTTCTGAGCCATAAATTGTGTAAAATCTATAATCTATTTTGAACTGTCAAAAAATGTATTTTTTTTTCATGATGGTTCACAGTTACGTGAATCCCACACATCTGAACAGATTTTCTTTGCTGAGCTTGCAAATTTTAGATGATTGAGTCTGAAGGATACTTACCATGTTATCATTTCTCACTTCAGCATACATGCCTTTATTAACCAGAAGCCTAGGGGCTTCACACTCTTACAAGAAAAGATGTGACATACAGACCTAAACATTATCAGTTATAGGATAAATGCATGCACAATATCCAGAGGCTGATGTTAACTTTCAAGAAAAATTGTACTGAAGATTGAATGCTACCTTGTTAATTTAGGCTTTTGTCCCATAGTATTCAAATACATAAAGCGGTTCTCAAATATAGCTGCATAAACGCAGCACATTAAACTCTTCAGATTTGTAATCTCAATTCCCTAATCACCCATGCTGTAATTGCTAGCAGTATAAGATGTGTAGCATCCCTTGCTAGCATTGCTCCTATTCCAAGAAGTACAGTGTCCCTGCAGGTTGCTACTCTTCTAGATTGGTATAAGAGAAACTGAAGAAAAACATAGTTCAGTAGTTAGGACAGTAGTTTAAGCCTCAAAATACCTGATTTGAGTGCACGTGTTCCATGTATGATTTTCAATAAACCCTACATTGCTGGAATTCTTATATCTCCTAAAATCAAATATCTGACCACTCTGCACAGCGGCTGGGTTTGCTGGAAAAGCTTGTTGGTTCCTGCAGCAAGCATGCATAGATTGCCAATGAGAGGATACTTTTGGGGCAGAGCAGGTGACACTCACAGGGCTGAGCTGAATCCTTCCCCAGTGCAGAAGACAACCAATATGGTACTGTTGAGAACATTGATATAGTAATTTGATATTGACAGTCTAACACCAGTCTGATGCCAGCCTGCTTAGGATTTGAGGGTTGTGGCTATTCAGGATGTTACTTCACCTTTCAGGAAATTCTGATCTTAAGCTCACTCAAGAGATCACAGCCTGGTTGTTTGTATGAGCTTCCCCAAAGACATCAGCACCATCTTCATCTTCCACACTGGCCTTAGCTCCCTTTGGCTCACAAGCTGAGCACATCTCCAGTCCCGGAGTGATGCTGTGCTGCTGCCCCATCCACAGCGTTGTTGCAGAGATGGGAGCAACTTACTGGTGGAGGGCAAATCTGGTGCAGAGGTCTTCTGGGGGGAAAAAGTACTCAAGGAGTTTGGATCAAATCAGGATTGAAGTGGTTCATCTGTTTTGGAAGGATGGGTAATTAACCGGCAATCCCTGAACTACACACCCAGGATCAATATCAGGAATACAACAGATAAACCTAAACCATGGTACCAGATGTGTAAAAAAAAAATAAAAAAATCAATAAACACCTAAAAATGTCTAGACCACGTCCATAATCCCAAGACGTTCCAGTTACACTCACACACATTCACATCACGATGTGCACAGCCTTCTCTCCTGCAAGCTGTGTGGGTGACAAGCACACCTACCAACTTCTGGGAGCACTCCTTCCCCCATCTGCACACCCCTCCTGCTGGAGGTGAGGGTGCTCCAGCTTCACCTGCGCTTGTGCTGCTCCCTGAAGTCTCCTCGCTGTGCCCTGCGGAGAAAGCACCCCGTGAGTTCCCACATTCACGAGTTCTCATTATTCTTTTTAAGCTGTCCCCTGCTTTCAAGAGTCTTTTGGTAACCCCCTGTTGCTGAGCAAGCTGGCTGGTGGTCATCATGAGCAAACTTGGTCATTGTTTGTCTCCCTGTAGAGTTACCAATTCGGGGATAAACACACTCTTGGAGAAATGTTGGGTCTTCTACTCACATGCAGTGGTTGCACTTCTGTCCCTCTCAAATTAGCTGCTGTAATCCAGGCCATGTTATGTGAGAGGAGGGTGTGCAGACTTCCCCATGGAGATCCAATGCAAGTATCCAACTGGAAGAGTATGGATTTATACAGAAGACAGAAATCAAAACCTCTGCACGTAAGGCATAGGCTGAGATGGGAGAAAAGGCCTGTGGGCTGCTGCAGGAAATCCAATTAAAGAACAGAAGAAACAAAATTTCTGACAGCTCAAAGTTGTATTTCACATATTTTTGGGGAAAAAAAAAAAACCTGCATTGGCAGCATGAATTTATACTCTACCGGTGTTTTGCATCTTGAGGTTGTATTATTTGCCATATTAAAATCAGCACACTAAAACTGAACTGTCTTGGAGAACCTCTCTAGCTGCTCTTGAAAGAGCAGCTAAACTGAGTTCTGGTCTGCTACAGCTCAGGTTAGCATATTAACTGCTGGAACATCTTCTCTATTTGTCTGACTATATATCAGTTTTTCCTTATGGCAGGATAACAAATCTGATTTTACCATATCAAATGAGACATATTTTTTTTTTAGAATCTGTCCTTCAAATACCTGGTATTAGATCATGACATAAGGATCAATATTCTTTGTTTTCTTGATGATTCAATTGTTACATAATGTATGAGTCACTGAAGATGTTCTATTAAGTTTTTATTAAGTAAGTGCCCCAAGGCCAAGAATACAGATCAGATCTTTGGAGGTTTTGGTAACCATGTTCATGCTACAAATATAGTTTAATAAAGCTCATTTTAATTGATATATTTTCTCGGTAATTATTCCTTCCAGTCATAGGACAGGCCGTTTCATCTCAGATAGTGTCACCCACTGGTATTAAAATAAAGTATTTTACTGACTACATAAATTAATTAGTAACAACAAAGGCTACAGCCTAGCTGAAGTAAATGGCATTAGGTATAATTAAGAGTAAACAAAGCTTGTCCCTAAATTCTATGAGGCTATGTACAGTTGGATTACAGCAACTCTATTGGGCAGTAACCTATTTGCCTAGTAATTGTGACTCATATGAGCAATATACCTACACAGATTAATTTTACTTACAGACCCTGTGGTGGCTTAATTAAATGATCCATTCTAAATAATAACAGCCTTTTAAAAGTAGCCCTGCAGGAACTGAACTGTTGCCTCGAAAGGCATGAGCCAAACAGAATATAATGAAGGTGAACCATAGAAAAGCGTTTTGAAAACATACTTATAGAGAGTACAAAGAAACTAATTTTATTTTTTAAAATGCCATGCTATTAAGTATTTGACTGCATTGTTTACTGATATACTGTCCTTTGCAGTAAAACAACTGCTGAAACATAACATTCAAATAAAATATGCTTGGGATGTAGCATTGCAATATCCTGCTAAACAATTCAGTTTGCAAGTGGCGAGTTCATACAAGAATTAGTTTTAAAGACGTTACCCAGGCCCATCTCTCCACCAGCCTATGGACCTCCTTTGCAATTATTCATTCCTATCGGCCTATAAAAACGTGAACCCTCACGCCTCTGAACTGCACTACAGCTTCTTTCTCCAACATTCCTTCCAACCCAGACTATTCTATGATTCTTTGGCCCTCCAGAACTCAGGGACGCTTGGCTTGCAAATAAAATTTGAAAAACACTTTCATTCATCAATATCACACAGAAGTACCTTGCTAACAGCTGAAAATGAATTATAATAATATACAATAGATTAATCAATATTGCCAAACATTCTGCTGCTAGAGACAAAACATGTTCTGGTAGGGTGCTTAGGTAAAAGGAAACAGAGAAAAGCCAAAAATTCTGATACCTCATCTGAGACCATCATTGTAAAAAAAAAAAAAAAAAAAAAAAAAAAATACTACGATGACTTGTTAACATTTTTCCAACATCTCTCACAAATGTGAATTTAAATTTTGGAAGATCCTGAGGGTAGATTTCCATCCAGTCTGAGTTTTCCCACAACAAGTAGTTACCTCAGGATATTTTAAAAAAAAAAAAAAAAAAAAAAATCAAGTGAAGAATCGATTTTGTAAATTTTTCTTTAGTGCTAAATAAATATAATAAATATATATATATACTTATCAAAACCAGGCAGCTCTTCAGGCAACAGTGAATTCAGGTGAATGAGTTAGTGGTCACTAAAGGAAACATGCCATCTCCGGAACGTACATGAGAGATAAAAAATGTGTTTCTTTTTGTTATTTCTGTAGTCTGTGAGGGTGATACCAAGGAAAAGAGAAAGTCCAAAGGAGACCTTCACACTACATAAAATACTTCAATAGGTTGTTGGGAATTAGGTTCTGTTACTGACGCATCCCTTGATCATTATGAAAAGTATTTTCCAGATGATGTGTCTCCTATGAGAAGAGGAGCCCAGGCCTGCTGAGGGTTACTGATGTCTCATAAAGCCCCCACCTGAACCTACAAGTACCTGCTTTGGGCTTATTTCTCCGGCCACGTGGAGTGACTGTGACATAATATGGGATAAACCAGATGCAGAGGCAAGGGCTTGTACTTCATGCCATCCATACTTCATCCATCCATAGCTTGATTCTTATGATTTATGTGGGTGAAATAAATTTCACCTTTATTCAATAAAATTCGTATTCAACTTGAAAGTCTCGTCTCTCTCAGTTTCTCAGTGACAGCTGTCAGAATCCATCAACATTCAGCACAAGAATAAAAAGCTAATAGGCTTCTTGTAATATCAAAACTAAATGGACTGCTGAAACTCAAAATGAAATACTATTACTGAAAAGATTCTTTTATCTGGTGCTTTGTGCAGTGGGGGAAAATGATTTTAATCTTGTCTCCTTTAAATGTTGGATTGTAAATGAATGCTGACAAGATTAAATAAATGTACTTTTGACTTGAGTCCCTGCCAGCATTTTTCTTAAAGACAGCTGAATGTACGCTACTTGATATTCTGCAAGTGTGAGTTCATAACCTGGAGCTCTTGGTAGAACATGGGAGCAGGACAAGAGCTAGGTATTATTTAAGTGCCTCAGAATGATGTGATTCTTCTTTTAGCCCCTGTAACGCTAATGAATTTGAGCTTCTGTTCTGCACCAGCTCAGTCCACATGAAGAAGACTCCCTACAGCATGGAGTCTAGTAACTAGGATGGTGAGAGGAATGATCTGACTTACATAGGAAGGTAAACTAAATAGGCCAAGAATCATCATCCTGGAAAGGAGATGATTGAGGGACAACACATGGCACATCTGTAAAATCAAAAATGATAGGAAGAGGTCAATATGGACTAGTATTAACTCTCCTGTGAAAACAAGCTTTCTGTAGCTTGAAAACTTTTTTTTTGAAGACATATAATGCAGTTTTCATAATACACAACTTCTTTTCACACAGATTGCACTGAATCTCACTTCAGTAACTGTGACGAGTTCTTCTATCCCTCTTACATCTCAGGCAACAAAGAAGGAGGTTGCTGCTTTGGCTGGTGCAACCAGAAAGACCCATCATATGGCTGAGATTAAATACCATTGACCGTCCGTTATTTCAGACACAAGAAAACGAACCATTAAATGTATTTCAGGAAGAAAAAGCCTATTTGTGAGATGATGTGCAAGAACCCATGTCTCCCATACAAGCTTACAGACTCACAAATGTAGGATATATGGACTAAAGGCCCTAATGTAAAAAGAGCTTACAGATACAACACTGAGCATCACCTGCCCTGGTTTTTAAGCATCTGGCTAAACATGGAGAGCGCCTATCAAAGTTTGGTGCCTTCTTCAGCCACTTGCACTTGAAGACTTCTACTGCCCAATGAGTGCTCAGTATCGCTAAATTGTTATCTAAAACGTAGACCATCATAGGCCACGGTTCTGTACAAAAACTCTTGGGCAAGAAACAGTGCTCTTGGTATACTAGGAAGTTCAAAAACAACAACTGGTTCGTCCTCTTAAAAATCTCATACAGAAACGCCTAATTAAGGAATCCCAAATCTGTTTGTTATTTGAAAATTGTTGCATATAGGAGCTAATACTGCAGTAGTATGGCAAATGAAGATGGAACATTCAAAATTTGAGCAGTTATTTCTCCAATAGCTGAGATATTATCAATGGTTCTGTAAGCACACCTAATATAATTCCATGTGAGCTAAAACAGATTAATTCAAATAATTTTTAGCTAGGCCTTCCTATATTACAAGCTATTTGGTTTCAACAAATGGAGAAAATACTGAGTATAGGAAGTAGCAGAACTTTACATACCTAACTAACTGTGTAGTTGGAAATGGACTTGTACTCTAAGCGCTTATATGTTTTGGGTTTTTTTTTTCCTACTAGGCTAAAACAGTTGTGACTATTCTAATTTTCTATCTGAAGTCTCTATTTGACAGTTACCTGATTTCTTGTTTTCCTCCTCTTTCAGACTACTAGCTTCAGTGAAGAGTCATAAAATACTCGTTTAAACCTCGCTCTCCTCCCCCCGCCTTCTCTCTTTTAATTTTATTAATACATAACTATTTTGGAATTTCAGATTTCCTACTGTTATTTCAGAGATGATATGAGAGTGATTAACTCCTATTCTGAACCCGTATGAGTGGCAAAAAACATGATATCATCTAATTTCCACCTGAAGCAAATCACAGTGTCATCTTATTTCCACCAGGGACAGTCCTCAGAGAAAAAGAGAGGTGGTGTATATCCAGGGAATGAAAAGGAAAATAATTAAAGAAATAGATACTTAAAGTGGAATTTGCTGTTATGGCAAGTGACATTTTAGGGCAGTGTAAAAAAATAGAAAACATAAAGCAAAACCCACTTATTATATTAAGCAGAGACTTCTGAAAATATATAGATACTTTCTCCATGCAATCAAATTAATATGCTAAAATGAGAACGCGTAAGAATCAAAGGACAGGTTCTAGAAAGCCTTCTATAACATCACTCGTGACATGAGCTTCCACAAAGGCCATGTTCTGTCCTCTGGGAAAAAAGAGTGAATATCAGAATGAACATTTCTGTAAAGATGTTACAGATAATGGCCACTATCCAACTAGTACTGCAACTGTTTTCCTATTTTCCCTGGCTTCAAAAGCAATGCACACCATTTAAACCTCAGTGACAACACCCTGTTGACTTTCACGATGCAATTTCTTTGGTCTCATGTAAAACAAAATTTATATTCTATATTCTCAGCCTGAATTCAGTACACTAGTCTGACAGAATTTCATCTAAGACATCAGCATCTTCACACATCTAAAACTAGATGAAGTTATTCCTGTTAGTCGAAGAGAATTCCTTTTATACAGCAAGCTTGCTGAGAAACACGTCCCTTGTTGTATATTAACGCCACTCAAACACATACACAAAAAGGCAACAGGCTTCTAACTTTTACCAGTTTTCTATCAGTTTCCCTATTTGGAATAACTGCTACTAATTCAACAAATTGAAGATAAGAACAAAATCAAGCATAATAGGAACAAAGAATAATTCCTTATTTATGTTTAAGGTCTGGTATGATTCCGTGAGTGCTCGACAAAGCTAAGCACAAAGTTAGAAAGATCCCTGCACCTGAGGCAGTTTCAGTGAAATAAGTCGGCTGTGAGTGAATGGGATATGGGTCACACTCCTTCAGAGACCAACAGAGGTACTGACTGGCAAAGGAACCAGAGTTATAAACACTAAAGCAAAGCCAGAAGGAAACATTTCTGACAGGTCCAAAATAAAGTAATATTGTGCCATCTTAGATTTGATCTGAAAAACCATATAATCTTTTCTTTTTCATGTGTACAAAAAAAATAAATTATGTCCAATTAGAAATAATTTAGAAAGTATTATCTAATTGGGGCAATAACTACTACTAACACAGCAATGTTGATGCAACATTGCTTTCAAGTGTCACTCACCATCACTAATGACTAGAGTATGAGTGTGGGGACCGAATCCTTTCTAACACTCATTGGCCAAGGTCTGTGATGAAAAAAACAGTATCCAGCTCACACCAAAAATGAGAAGAGCTTCAGTCTGAAAACCATGTGCATGTTCTACCACTTCTACTGCAATAAAGCTGCGCAAGTCATAGAGGCATGCCCCTTCACTGGGCAGTGGTCAAGCCACTCCATTTAGAAGTCCAGCAACCAGACAAAATCTGCCAACAATATATTCTTAATTATGTCACGTTCCGTGGATGCCAGGCAAAAGGGGAAAGGGCAAACAGCTGTTTACCAGCTTGCTAGATGAGTAACATCTCACTTATATCCCAAATTTAGCCACTTCAGTTGCCAACAAGAGTTAAGGTATGGGTGGGAATGAAATACAGAGCCTGTGTCGATTTAGAGATCCAAACAACAAATAATCAGCCCTTGCAAACTCTCTTGCAGGCCCACTCACCCGTTTTCAGTTCCACATTTCTGGTTCCTGACAGGACAGGGCTAATGAAATGGGCTTCACCAGTCAGAGTCAGAGGCAACAAAAAGACATTCACCATTTCTCACCTTGCAAAGCAGGGAGAGGAGAGAAAAAACAACAACAAACACAATTACCAAAGGCAGTATGGAGCCAAAAGATGAACACAGCAAAATGGAGTAGTGCTTCATCTTGTTGAGACTGTTGAGGTGGATTGTTGAGAAGATAAAGGGTCTTTTCTGCTCCCTCCTTGCACCCTGGCAATCATCGGCTTCTGCAGGTGTTAAAAAAACAAAACAAACCCATTATATTAAAAATGTAGAAAAAACAATAAATCACAAATTTTATATAGGTTTGCAACCTTTCCCTTGACACAGTTTAAAAAGCTGAAGGTGGTATTGTTTGCCTATCCTCAAATGTAACTGTATATAATGAATAATTACTATGAAGTCTGCAGACAGTCCTCTAAAGAGCAGAGTTTTACCCTTGCATTCTATGTTTTAATTTTTAGCATTTCTGTCAAAACAAAACAGTTTTCTTTTCCATTCCATTTGTAGCTTTACTATTGGAAAGATTTACATTTACCTTTCCCATGGTGAAGGTCACGAAATGATGGATTAAGCATTAAAAATAACCGGAAAGCAGAGCTGAAAGACAGAAAACATAGTGAAATAATGGATCTTTTTATGATGATGTTTGAAGATGAATATTTTGTATTCATGATGGGTATTTCTTAAAAAGTAAATTCAAAGTCACATCATTACACACAAAAGATAATAGTTAAAAGAAATTTGTGGTTACTTTGGTTAATGCACTAGATATTTATAATTCCAGGCAAAATCAATTTTTAAATATAAGTTTAATGTGCTTGCTAGTGTTAGTCTCATATCTCATTAATGCAGTGTTTTTACACTGGAACAAACGTAGAATACAAAAAATGTAGGGGGGAAAATGACAGTGGATACAACGATGTCGTCCAGTGCAAAACACCAGATACCAGCCTGGGAATGTCATATGTGGGTACATGAGTGTAATGGCTCTAACTCATGACCTGAAGTACCTGATGAAGCAGAGGTGCAGAAGTGTATATTTGGCCTTGCCCAGCAGCAGGGAGAAAACACTCCCAGTCTACCAAATGGCCCAATTCTGTCTCGCAATGCCGCTTTCCAACCGGTATGGGAACTGCTTCTGGTGGCAGAGTGCTCCACGGGAGCTTTGCTTTCCATATTTCACTTCAACAACTTAAACCTCTCCCTTCGAATGGAACAGTGGTTGTCTGAAAAAAAAAAAAAAGGAAAAAAAAATCAAAGATATATATCTCATGGTATTTCCAAGTTAACTTGTAAACAAGGAACACTCAATTAGGCCATTATTCTCTCAATCATATTCAGCTTGTGCAGGATCAGCTTATTCAATCAGTAAGGTAGAAGAAACGAATCACGTTTAGAGAGGAGGCAGTAGGAAAGTAGCTTACATTTTGGGTCATTATTGAAAGGGTAGGAAGAGTCTGATTTTTCAGAAGATTGGCAATCAGTACCTTCCCTTAAAGCATCAGATTTTCAGTGTCTGGAGCTAGGCACATCAGTATGTAACACAAATTTCAGATTTCAAACAGCAGCCTCACCAAAACACCGCTGGAGAATGCAACAGGCAGGTCCATAGGGAAGGGAGCAGGAAAGGGGGACACAATAGCAGCAGTAGCCGAATCATTTTTCCCCACTCCTAAAATATCTCAGAAATGAAGACACAGGGTAGCGCAGGGAGCGACAGAAGCTGGTCTCTGCCCTTCAGGTATCCAGCGGGGCTGCCACGGTGTGGCCAGTGGTGCAGCTCTGGGCACACAGAGAAGCAAATAAGAGGTGGTGGTGGCAGCAAGAGCAGGGGAGGAGATTGCTTGTTGCTCCATGGATAGGGGCTGAAGGTCTTTCTGTTGGCAGCCAGTTTCTCAAAGCGAGTTGGCTAATGTGTAGGGAAACATGATGCTGAATTCCCTTTCAGACAAGGAATGTGGGAAAGGATATGCAACTTAACAGTCACTCCATCGTAGATCTTTTATCGCATCACTGTAGTGTCTCAGTTTAACAAAAATATATTGCATGCATACATAACTAAGTATGCTTTCAGTGCTTCTTAAAAAAACCCACACGTATATATCACTTCAATGATACATCCTCCCAATAAACAAATAACCCATGAAAAGTATCCTGTTTTCCTGTTTATTCTTCCAGGGGTTTTTGTTCTTTCTTCCTGACAATACCCTTGCACAGCTGGAGCCCATTAAATTTAACAGCAGCCCAGCCGCTTGCAGGGGCTCTAGAACTCCTCCTGCAATAAAAGAAATTTAAAAAAAAAAAATAATAAAAAGACATAAAAGCAATTGGCTTCCACATAATGAGAGTATAATGGGAAATGATGAAAAGATGAATAAAACCACTTATTTTTACTCCTCTGGAATTAACCAAACATAGTTCATTCATGAATATTTGAAAGTGATGTGATCCATCCACACCCTTGTACATAAACAGCTTCATTTCACTTCCCTCCAGCATCTAATATTTGTGCTCCGAGGCATCCTATGAACCCTTTTGAATGGGGTGGGCAGCTTTTTAGCAGGACTAACTAAATGTTACATGTCTTGCACTGTCACATACCTAAATTCAGCAGTCACCATTTAAGGCTGAATAAGGAGTTCCAAGAGAAGAGGGAGGTTGTTTTACCTGATGTTCAAATCATCAATTAGTGACTTTGCCTAATTACTTTTAAAGCTTGTTTTCAGCAATCTGCTAATAAAAGGATAACAGAAAAATGAGCACTTTTAAAATTTCTTTTTACAAGGAAGACCTCAGGCAAGGAAAATCTGATAAACAATGATCTTCTGGGGAGTTACTGTTAGTTTGTAAATTCTTCAGATTTTACTCTGGTGAGATTCTGAGTTGGCAGAAGTTTTGAGGTAGAACATCTTTTGGAAGGAGAGGTGCCAAAAGACTTCAAAAATTTAAAATTGGTTGTTGTTTATTCCAATTACAGAAAGAAATAAGAAACCAGATCAACACAGGCTCTTTAAGCACAGAAAGCTCAAAATCTGTTAGACAGGAGACTACTAAAGAAAACTGAAAACAAATCTTTCCCCTACCAGTCATTCCCTTGTAAAGTAGGACTTGTTTTCTGCTTTACTAAATACTTTCAGAGGCATTCTGAACAGAGCAAACCCTACACAACTTTCTCTACATCTCTACAAGTCTCATTCCTTCTACCCATCTTCTGCCAGGTTTGGCACTGGGGACCACTCAACTCAGTTGTTCAACAGCACACAATCCTGCTGCAGGATCTCAACTTACTATCTTTCTCTCCCAGTTTTTCTCAGTGACTCCAGTGAACTCTACAGTATTTCTCCAGCCAGAACATCTTCAGCTGCTCTCAGGAAAGCATCAACCTGACTCTCTTGCAGTTGTTCCCCATATAACCAATCACAGAAACATGCAATGCCTGCACAATAAGCTGTGAAAAGACAAATCCAACAGTCCTGCTGTTCATCCCACACAGTTCCTTTTCTCTTTCACTGTGGGCTGACCAAAGGTATCTAGCAAATGATCCAAGTTAGGGAGGTTCAACCTTGAGAAGGTTTGGAACAGCCGGTGCCACTCTTTGAACATCACTTAATACAATGAATATTTAAAGGAGGATGGTTACAATTTTGAAAATACTAAAATTCAACTGAATCTTAATACACAATCATTCTGCAAAATGCATCTTACAGTACTAAGTTGGAGCTGAAGAAACTAAATTCTGATCAGGCATACACAGAATTTTCCACTTTTTACCTCGTGTCGGAGGCAACAGGTTTATAGTATTTCTGCTGTTACTTCCCAAAGCCACACATGATATGTCAGAATGCCCTCAACATAGACCTTCCTGAACAGTCTTGTTTCTCTGGGTTGCCTTACGTCAAGGGGAGAAGAGGCCAATGAAGATCAGGGGACAGTGTTAGAGTTGACCTTGGAATTCTTCTGTTAAAATAGTGACTGAGGCTAGGGCTAAATACATCTGGTTATAGCATTATATTTCTATTAAAGATACTAATTTTTCATTTATGTTAACATGTTCATAATATTTAAAGTATAGAGAACTTCTGAAAAAATGTCAGAAAGCATAAAGTCTCAATTTAGTGGTCTTATGCTATTAGCTACAGTAACCACCAAATGAAAGAGGAAAATGTGCTAGAGTCTTTCATTCATTAATCATATCAATTTTACTTTTATTATTTTCCTGCTGCCATTTCATATGGACCTGGAATCTCAACTGGGATTTTAAAACTGCATTTTCATTAAAGTATCAGTAACAATTCTACAAAAGAAATCCTGATGCAGACAGAAGCAAAAACTATATGCTTATCAGGTGTGGTTGCTGGACATATGACATATTTTTATACACTGTGGAAAAATGATCAGCAGAATAATAGTTTAGATTCTCTAATTTTCAGCAGGCCTATGATTTCCCTGTTTCTGGCATTTCAATTATTAAATCTGCCATTATTATAATAATTTTGCCTTTGTATTATCTTCCACGTTGCTGAACCCATTGCCATTTTTGTGGCTATTTATTTTGATTTAATATGCAAGAAAAAACATGGGTTTTCCCATTTCATCTTGATTGAAAAGGAAAAACTGTAAAATTTTTAACAATAGAAAATAAATAGAAAATAAAAAGGAGAAAAATAATAGAAGTGAAAGAGAAGTGAAAATAAAAGAACAAAATATCATTTTCAAATGATAGGCAGTGTTAGAGAAATGGAAACAGGATTATAAATAGTAGGAGAGGAAAATTTTCAGAAGTTAACATCCCAAATTCTTCTCCTTCATTATTTATCATTAATACACTATTCCTTCTGATTTCACTACCCAACACAGAAGGAACTCTGTGGCCTGGAAAGAAGTAATTTTAAAGGAAAATATCACAAAATCCTCCATACTTAGTAAAAAGTAAAATAAAATAAAAAAGTACTAATAATGATGTAAGTTAGTGACAGAATCCCTGGTATTCATCACTACTTCTCCAGTTGATTAAACAACTCATTGATTGGGCCTTCCTGCTGCGTGTTGCTTCATTTAAAATCCTGAAAGCTAATCCATTCTTGTGTCCAATTCAAAGCTGAAATCTCTTATTCCTCCAGATACTGTGTATAGAAGTTCTGCTTGGCTATTTTAAGGCCTTCCTGGACAATTCTGAAGTTGTTAGATAGTTATTAAATTTTGTGGGAAATTGTATCTAAAGATACAAAAATCAGTAAAGATTTCTAGACCTAGAATACAGTCTCTAAAAGACTAATTCTCAAAATAAAATTCAGTCTATGCAATTGTAGTTAGAACTATGAAATTAAAGGATCAGTTGAAAAGAACATATCTGTAGTTAGAACTAGCCTTGTTACAAGTAATACCAAAGATTAAAAAAAATAATAATCTTCACTTTCAAAAATGGTTGCTAAGTGACAAAGATGTACTAGTATCCTGGCTCATTTATAAAGGAAAAAGGTGAAACAGCCTCAAAAACAAAATAAAAAGAATGCCTAATTGACACCAAACGTCTGATTATCATATTAAGAGAAGAACATAAACCAGATCCTTATGTGGTTTACCATAAGGAGGAGACAAGAAATGTCTGCTGTATCTGGCTAAGGAACCTAGCCCATCTGTAAGACCGAAGAATTTCTTTCTGAGAAAAACATTAGCCAGCAAGCAAATTGCAGGCTACATACCTCGATTACTACAGTGTTTACTATCTGAAGGATCTGACTAAGTAGTAGAATTAATTTAGTTTTCATAAACTCAGTGCTTAGTACATACATGTCTTGTGTGTGAGTTGATACGGTATTTTTGCTTATAAAAACTGTATGCCAAGGAGCAGCCCTTTAATTATATGCAGCTCTTGAGGAATTCAAATGGAGCTGCTGTTCTGGAGCTAGATTGTAGGAATGCTGATGAATAAAGGCTGCTAGAAAAATCTGAATTCTCACCTGGTGGCACTGGTGTTGGTGTCCTGCCCCCAGCTGAACTCCCAGCTGTACCTCAGAAGGAAGCAGAGTGGTTTCCCTGAGCAGTGATATTTCCTGCCCGCAAACTCAGGAAACTGAAGCCCAATCCTCCACCTTCTGAGATATGTGCAAAATCTGCCAATCCCAGGCTTTTGAAGATTTTCATATGCGGCTCTGAGTGCTGGACATTCTGATTTCTCAACTGTAGTGGTAAAAGGCGACATGCTTCAGAAATGTGGTAAATTGCTATGAAAAGAATCATTTGAGTCACCCCAGAAACAGTACAGCAAACTGTCAGTAAGTCTAAAGCCAAGCCTTGCTGGACAAATCACAGTTTAAGATTAATCCCAAACATCTTAGGGACACTTAATACATAAGGAAAGTACAATAAATAACAGGAGCTTTCAATACATTATTAGTAAAAATGCTGATATAAGGCTTCAGAAAAAGTGAATTTCAGTCAGTGAAACATCAGTACATTTTGCATATAGTAATTAAAATAAAATGGCCAAGAAGTACAATCAGCATTCTTTCTCATTACAGGAATACTTTAGATATGAGAAGTTTCACAAACTTGCTTATTCCTTCCTCTGTTCTTAACTCTCCTTTTAATAGTCTACTGATGCATATTAGAATTTAATTATACCAATTAGTACTGCCACATCAGACATATGATGTAGCTTCAATTAGGAGGTACCTAATGGATATTAGTACAATTTAGCTTTGTAATTAAAGTTCTAAGAGCAGTGCAAATTCAACATTAGGATTACAAAACATTAAGACAACATTGATGGCATTGAAGTTGAATATTTTATAAATGACCCCATAAATTAGTCTTTAAAAATATATATATATCTTAAATGAGTTTTGATCACTCTGCATCTCATTGCATAAGATGATGTTGCTATCTCCATTGACAAAGCCATTTTTAATATTTAAAATATTCTTTGTAAAATTATGGGGGGGGTGGTGTGATTAAATCATGTCTATTGTAAAATATTCTGTCAAGTCCCACTTTTAATAAGAGGCTTTTAGAGGACTTCGGCAATTTGTCATCCCTTTCTTAGGCATCAAAGTGTACTGACTCTATTAAATCAAGAAAAGCTTACCCTGATAGACCTCTGTTTTGGCAGAGACAGCAGTGAGGTACAACTTTTCTGCTTCTTACCATCAACACTTCACAGAATCCACCTCTTCGGTGATGAAGGAGTAATACAATTTTTCTTTTATTGGCCCCATCAAGAGCAGAGACAGCAAGAGACCAGTCTTAAAGCAATACCATCTGTTGACTTCTACTGACAAAACTAATGCTGTATTTTCATAATCCCATTAATTGCTTGTTTTTCCTTGTAACCAAGGAATGACTTAATTTCAGTTTTACTGATTGCTGATCATGCTTCTCTTGAGTCATTATAGAGCATTAAGTTATTAGATGTGAACTACACACTGACCATTCCAAAATAACATTTTGCCAAGTGCAAGATGCTAAATCAGAGATGATCTGACAAACGCATTTAGAGAAACTATAAGTGTTCTAGCAGTAATTAAAAAAAAAAACAAATTAAAAAGATGAATTTACCGTTTTGATTGCTGCTTTTGTTTGGTGGCGTTTTTAAAAAAATTCAAGTGGTAAACTGCAAAGGATCTGCTAAACATTCACTCTCCCACAGGTGATACTGGACGGGGATTGATGGTTCTGTGCTCTCAGCTTCCACTGTCACCCAGAGGATGACGAAAGACAGCGGGACAAGGGAAGGCATCAAAGTAGGAAGAAACGAAGCATGAAAGAGTGTCACACTGGATGTGACATTCAGAGAGGCTAAGTTTAGACTACTTGATGGGGTGATGCTTGATATCTCAGTCACCCATATCGGAGCCTGTGTGAGGAGGTGCTGCGGCTCCTCTCTAGCCCACATGCCCACAGCTTTCCTGTATGTAAAAACAGAAGAGGAAACAAGGGGAGTGGTGCTTGTCACCAGCTCTCAGTACGATACAGAGTTGGGACATGGTGGGCACTGGGGAAGGTACCACCACATCGTATATAGGTGTAGCCAAACAGCAGTCTGGCTGTGATGCATCTCATATAACCTAGAGACCATAGGAGGAATCTTTTAAGTTTCCTCTTGCTACCTGACAGGCTCTTTTATCTGACCTCTTTCATGAGCTCTCCTTATCCTCATCAATCATAAATTGGGTTCAGGTGAAAACTGCAATCAAAGAGTTTGCAAAAAGACCCTCCTGCAGTATGAGATGCAATATGGAAGAGTTCATGACCTATATTCCCGTAAGAACAGGACAGAACAGCCAGGCTGATGTGCTGTAAAACCCTTTCAGGGAAAGCATGGAACTGCAAGTTTTATAATGGCAAACTATTCTTGTGCTTCCCAGCTAAGATGCGCTTCCTAATTATGATATAATTTAAGTTTTTTTACTTAGATCTTGCATGATAAGCATATTAAATTGCCATGATGGGCTACAATTTATCATGATCATTAAAAATGAGATATTCAAACTGTGGTTGGTCATTAATCATGGTCAGTAGTATAACAAATAAATGGAGTGTAGTGCATCTTGGGAATCTATGAAAAATAATTAATTTGAATTGCCAGAAAAAAAAGAGCAGATGAATACTTATATACAAAAGCAAAACATAAACAGATAAACACCAGAAACCCTATCAAATATAATTTTGAAATATTTTCATTGCTGCCAGTGTTCCCTTGTCTCTGCCCAGAACATTTACAGATACATTATTAAAAACTCTCCCAATAGAAGAATACCAACTAAGGTAGTTAGCATTTTGCATGTAGGCATTTTTACTTGAATTCGTTGTGCAAATTTTACTGATAGCTCATTTTCTGTTCTGTAACTTTGGAATAAAAGTATGTGCCATGTTCAACAGTTTAATTAATACTTATCAAGGTACTTTAATGTCTTCTGCTGAAGGACTGCAGTAGGTTGGGAATGAAGACACTGAGCTTCTAGGCTGGCAGAATACCTAAATGCGGACGTCACAACTTTCTTAACATTTAGCTACACTATAAAATGAGTGGAAAAAGTTCCCGTAACACTGGGGAAAACCACTGGACTGAGAATACTGGGAGCTTCCCAAGCTGCTCCTCCTCTGCTAATGAGATGAGGAGAGAGTTTAGGTATCCAAAGACTTACCTGGGGAAAGTGGAATCGGAGGCAGGACTTACTCCATTTTGGCTAAAAAGTCTTATCTTCCAAATAAGACCAAAAGCCAGTTAAAACACCTTTACATCTTCCAAGGCATTCAGGCTGTGTCTGCAATAAAAAAGAATCCACCGCAGTCAATGACGAAGTCAGTCAGTCTGTGGTCAGAGCAAAAATCCCAAGGATCCCCACATTTTCTGTCTCCATTGAACAGACATTATCCCTCAGAGACTTGGAGCATCTAAGGTCTGACTGACAACCTATTGATTATTGCAGTGGGTTGACTATCACAGGAAGAAACTCCCAGAATGCAGTTTGGTTTAGGTCTTACTTGATTGTCTGTTTTAAAGTTCATTATATTGGTAAGTGGAGGATGATAAAAGAGGGCTCTCATTTTTCATTGAAAATGAGGAAAGTAGTAGATGTTCTAAAGTTCAGGTCTTCCTTTTCAAGCTTGGGTAATTATGGTTGCGTTTACAGAAAAGCATGCTATTCCAATTTTAAACTTTATATTAATCACTGCTGCCATTTACCCATATTTTCAAAGGTAAAGCCCATTCTTTAATGATTTTTACCATTAAATTACAGTATTTATAAAATTAAATTCTTGGGTAACATGAAGAAAGCTAAGCAGAAATGGTTACTAAAGGAATGGGGCCCCTCCTTCAATTTTCCCCTCCATAGTCATATTAGTTCGTCTCATGCTGAACATCTTAAAGACAGGCTGTGGGAAACGGGGAGAGAATGGGCAGGGAAATGAGTTGCCCTATGCTGAGAAGAAACAAGTATAACAGAATTTGCCACCTAAACTGCAGCCTTAGGCATATGAGAAAAAAAAAAGCTTGAATTGTTCACTTAATGCTAATTCACTGCACAATTCGGGATTTTGGTATGTTTGCACAAGGCCAGATCAGAATCATCAAAAACATAAAGCTCTTGTCTATAGCACAGATTTACAGTGTACTAAGGCTCAATTTTTCATAAATGATCATTTTGAAACATGCAAAAATTAGCAGGCTGCAGGTATGCAGGGCTGGGAAATGTGAACTATATAAAAAATTCTCCACTGTTTCAGTTTTAAAAAAAAAATACTCTCAAAATACTGAAAACTGCTCACTCTTTGAAAACTATTATCTTTCAGTTACTGAAACCTTGTTCAAAAGGCAGTGTTAAATGTTAAACAACAGCTATTGGTTTGGACCAAAACAAAAAGGTTTAGATCAAGACTTTTGTAGTATATTTTTTGATGCACAAAGATTCTCATTGGTAACTGAAATTAAGCATAGTTGGTAATCTAAAAATACAAGGTATTTGGGGTACTTTTAATAAAACCCACAACATTTCATAAATGGTTGCAGACTGTGCTCTTTTGACCAATTTAAGTGAACGCAGCCAACCTGGAAAGTTGAAGGCTTGGTTAAAAAAAAATAATAAAATAATGCCTAAAAGTACAAGTTCGTACAAAGGGAGTCTGCTCCATTGTCCATCCCTTTAAGAAGGGAAATTGCTCCAGACTCCTGTTCAGGAGACATAGTGCCGAAGCATATTTTCTGTAGCTATTATAAGTAAGAATAAAAGGCTGTTTTCTAAATGGTGATGGGATAGTTTTTTAAACTGCATGAAGACGTTTGTCTTTTTGAATTGTACCCAATGCAAAACGATGTCAGGCAGAAGTAAACAGAAGTGAGCATCAGCCGCACTTCAGACGTGAATACACGCTGCTCTGCAGCAACAGCTGTGCCCTGATGAAACAGTTGATGAAAAAAATAAAGGCCGGCATTTGCAAAGGGAAAAAAAAAATGTTATCACCCCTGCAAGAATTGTTGGGGACCAGATGTTAAAATCCAGTATGGTCCCTTTATTTCAGAAAAGAGTGCTGTACAAAATGTTAATCAGGTGGTTTTATGTGGTTTAGGTTGTTCTACTTGACTGTTTTATAGACTGATGTTATTGGCATTAAGTCGTTTCACTGTAACTAAAGTCAGCCTGTTACAGTTCAACACAAAAGTAATAGCTATCAATACAGGCTGAAATTATTAAAAGAAAAAAAAAAGTAGGAGGGTACTATGACTTTCACTTTATATATATCATGTTATAAATATAGAAGTAAGATAGAGAAAAATAAAGAAAAAAACTGTAATGATGAATCAATACGAGATTACCCTCCCATATATTGGCAGGAATGATTCTTTGAAAAGTGTAACAGGAGCTAAGGGAGAAAAACATCCTGGAAGAACCACGCAGCACCCTAACCTGCTCACGTAACACTCTGATCAAGGGAAACTGTGCAAAGTTCAATTTCTGCACAGCTGTATCAACATAAATCTAAAGTAATCCCGATTAAATAGTGACTTAGAGTCACGTGACTGCAAACACAGCTCGGGGGAAAATTCAAGCCTCCCGAGTTCCCACTGGACTGGAGAGCAAGACGAGCCACTTGGCGCCCAGGGAAGGCCCTTCATGTTACCATTTCTCTTAAAAAGACAAATGCTTTTGGGACACAACCATCTGGGTTGGTGGCAGGTAATGGGATTCTTTCGGAAAACAAGGCAGCGCCAAATCACAACCCGGGCAAGAGACTCTAAGTTCACAAGATCCGTGTCGAGGAAGGGTGGGCTGGAAGCCTTTGCTCCAGAAGCTGGAAGGGATGGAGGCCCAAAGCCCAGACAGCCTGTCCTGCTTGGACACTGCGTTTCCAAAGTCATGGAGCCTGGGCAGGCAACTCCTGGGGTCCCCTCCCCTGAGACAGCGATGCTGTGATTAATAACATAAGCTTTTCAACACTTCAGTGGCATTTCAGCCCAGTGGAATGTCCTTAGACTACGCAGCGAAGTGCTGATGCTAAAACAGGAGGAACACTTGCGTTTGAAATGCCAGAACCTTTGACTGCTAGCAGTAAACTGAAATCTGAACTAACTCTGTGTTAAAATGGAAAGGCAAACACAGGGAGCCTCACTGCACCATCTATTCAAAGCATCAGAGACAGCAAATAGGGGATGACCATATTTTTAGATGTTGTTTTCTTTCCACAAGGTCAAAGAAGTTCACAAATAAAGGGGTCTGACAATATTTTTGCTTTAGGATTGATATGAGAATTTTATAAACTCAGGCGTGTGGAGAGACGGGGTCAAAAGATGCTGTCTTTTACAGCAGGGTAAAACCTAGCATTGTTCTGGATATATGGACCATGTCATAAAGGAGCGAGCAGAGCCCTGCCCAGCTCCGAGTGCCTTACCCTCTGCCACGCAGCACGCAGTGAGGCTGTGTGGATGGAAGCCGGTTCCAGGGAGTTGATGGAAGTGCTGGATCAAACACTATGCCATCAGACAGTACAGCACTGAAGACATGGCAGTGTCGTGACAGAAATCCCTTGGTGGAAATTTAAGGAGGCATGCAACGCTGCATTTTATCTTCTGCTTGGACTTCAGAAAAACAGAGGATTTAGGGACTGCCAAGCCAGTGTTTTACCTCTTCTGCTCCTGATTGTTTTTTTCCTTTTAACCCTGTGCTGGTACAAAAAAGATATTCAAAGCAGATGATTTTACATAGCCTAATAAATTTACCTTAACACAATATAACACAATCACAAGCAGAGACAGACATCTGACATATATAGGACACTTTTCCTGTAAAATTTTGCCAATGCTATGCCTGATATATTCATTTTCAGTAATATTCACTTATCCCCCTTTCATATTTTGCAAGTGTCAAGATGCTAGCAGCTGTTACACATTATTCAAAATGATTTTTCATTAGGTTTTCAGCGGCCTTCATTCCAAAGAGAAAATTAGATTGTAGTAAATAAGATGGCAAATGAAGAGGTATTGGGTATTGAAAATAGTTTTTCAGTCAGGTCATACAGCTCGCAACTCTGCATTCAGAACAGCGCATATGTGCATGTCTAGGTGAGTACCTGACATGCCTGTCAGTATGTTCAGCATATTGACCAGAAGTCTCTCCACTATTCTATAATAATGAAAATGTCCAAGGACAAAGCTTGTTGCATTTTTCCAAATTCCCTTAATGTGTTAAGCACAGGTATTGTCCTGTTACTGGTTTCATCACCAGTGATCTCTAAAGCAGGTCTAGGGTGCGAGGCTCCAGCGTGGAAATGGTTAATATGCTACAGATGCAGCGGTCCTGTCGCTGATGTCCAGTGCAACTGGTAAGAGATAATGTGTCATCTCCAGTGACTCAAGGCATCAGACACCACGGCACAACTCAACTCTGCTGGGAAACAGCTGTGTGGCAGTATCAGCATGCCTCTATTCGCTGTGTCCTTGAACTCACAGATTAATTCCATGAGAAACCTTTCCTTTCACTAGCTCATTTTTGCTATTAACGCTATGAGAATAAAATGTTGGTGAATGAACAGCAACAACAGGAAAAAAAAAATCCCACCTGAATCAAATTATTATTTGTAAGACATTCTGAGATATCGATCTGCCTGACTTATAAGTAATTCATGCAGTTTAGTGCTCAACAAAAGGTACAGTTTTAAGAAAATATGCTGTAGGGCATAACTTGTAGAATAATTAAAAACTTAAAATTACTTCTTTTGACTTAACACCTGCACTTTCACTTCAAAATAACATGACATGACTCAATAGTATAATGACAAGAGGTTTATGGAGAAAATTAGAAACAGTTTTTTTTGCATTAGACCTGTGAGAATTTCTCTTGTATAATCTGATCGATACTTTGCTTCTCCCTTTGACTTTCATATACTGCGGATCATTTAAAATAAGTAGATGTAAAAGGAATAAAGAAAAGACCAGTCCATTTAAATATTCAAACAGAGCTATGCTTAGAAAATGTAGATTCAGTTACTGCTCTCATAAAACACAAGCTTTTTCTTAAAAGATGTGAATGTGACATAGTCTGTTAAAGGTTCTTCCATTTTATACTACCAGCCACCCAAATTCTTGTGTTGGATTTAAATGTATTTGTAATGCCATAAATATGGGCAAGAGGGGAGGAGTGGTGAAAGAGGAAAATTGATAGGAAATGACCTTAATAAGCTTTACAGATTGTTTAATCTCAGGAAAAAAAAAAAAAAAAAAAAAGAAGCTAAAGATCCATTAGAAATATGCCTAATTTGTGGTTTAACCCTGGGTTTGACATTTAACTTGGTTTTACCGATTCCTTAATCCTTCTGGCCTTCAAGCCAAAATATCTTTTAATTAAAAAGCTATGAATGTGCCTCTTTGGCCATCTCTTAAATCTGCAATCCTCTTAGATTTCCCCTTAAAAGCCTAATCCCCTTAGCTCCTTAGAGAAAAACCCTGGCTCGGGAAGGCTGTGGCGCAGCGCCCAGCAGAGCTGAGCAGCCGAGTGGGCAGGAGCCTTCTGCTCACCCAGCCTGGCTCGGAGACTTGCCCGAAAGAGGTCCGTGAGTCAGGAACAGTATAAAGGGTTAGGCAGAGGTCCTTCTCTGGCTGACTACTCATTGGGTAGAATGTCACTGCTCAGCACACGGAGGGATGTCCCATCAAAACTGATGGCAGATCCTTCCTGGTATGGTGGGATCCAGGATCTCACCTGAGATGGCTGGAGCACTCTCCTATGAAGATTGGCTGAGAGAGTTCAGGTTGTTCAGCCTGGAGAAGGGAAAGCTCCACGAAGACCTTATAGCCCCAGGAAGACCTTATGGCCCTCATCCAGTATGTAAAGGGTGTCTACAGAAAAGTTGGCGAGGGACTCTTTTTCAGGGAGTGTAGTGACAGATCGAGGGGTAATGGTTTTAAACTGAAAGAGGGTAGATTTAGATTAGGTATTAGAAGAAATTCTTGATTCTGAGGGTGGTGAGACACTGGAACAGGTTGCCCGGAGAAGCTGTGGATGCACCATCCCTGGAGGTGTTCAAGGCCAGGCTGGATGGGGCTTTGGGCAACCTGGTCTGGTGGAGGTGGCCCTGCCCATGGCAGGGGGGTTGGAACTCGATGATCTTTAAGGTCCCTCCCAGCTCTAAGCATTCCATGATTCTATGTCTCAGAAGCCGGATCAGAGTGATCCTGCTGCTTCTCTGTGCAGCTCAACCCCTGCCATACCTCTCTGCCACCCGGCGTGGACCCTGGTGGGATTATTAAACATCAATATGCAAGTCAGGCAGGAGAATCGGATAGGTTGCTACATTTCTGGTGTATCAAACAATGAATCTCTTCTCTCCGGCGTCATCTTTTTAGTAACAATTATACCAGCCAGATCCTTCATATAGACCAACAGATAAATCTTGAATAGCTGAGTCTTTGGATTTTCAATTTTCATCACACACTTTTAATATCAATAGGAAATAAAAACAGCTACATTAATTACCAACTGTAGTTCAAAGGAGCTGAGACAAAAAGTAATATCTGTGAGATATGCAAGGGAAAACTGGATTTTCCTGAAAAGATTTTCTTTCCTATCTTTGAAGAAAACACATTTGTATTTAACAGGGGAAAAAAAGGGTTTATATTCTGTGCCAAATTATTGTTCTGTCGCAAAATTAAAAATCAAGATTAGAAGCCAACCATATTTCTCAAACATGATATGTTCTCTACACCATATGCTCTGAAGAGAGATTCATTTAATTGTTTGGAACAAGTCCATGTAGTTGTCAAATTTCAGGACTCCACCCAAAAGCATGTAATCGGTTTCTTCAAGGTGCATGGCATCACATTATGCTGTTTTCCAGACTTGAATTATGTTCCTCAACATAAAAGACACTGACAGCATCTCAGTCTGATAATAAATACCTAACCTCAGAAGGCAATGAAAACTAGATCAGTGCTTCAGTGCTAAAAATGACAATGCAGAATAAGGTCCTTAAATCATCCATATTAAATACAGAGAATTAGATACCTAAGAGTTCACAGCTGTGACGCCAAAAAAGCCAGGCTAAGGAAAATTGTGATTCAAAAGGCAATAACTAAATTGCATGTTACAGAACCCAAGTCATCTACTTCAGAAACAGTTATTCACATCCAGGCAGGTTGCTTGATACGCAAACCTGGACAACCAAAGCCTGAGCGAAGCACCAGCCAAATGTAGCAAAAACTTTTCTGCGCTCTTAGAAGCATTCTAGACTGAGGTACTTGCTCCCAAAATCACATATGTTTGGGACAGACCAGCACGCACCTGAACACTGGCCCAAGCACCCTGAAGGGGCTTGAACTTTTAAATATGGGCAAGACTAAGCCTAGTTAACAGGACAAAATATGAGATGGTGGCACCTGTGGAAATGCAATTCACCTTTTACATGGCGATGTAGGGCTTGCTGCCATGTTCATGGGTGCTATTTAGGGAGGGAAAGGGGCTGTGAGACAAGGGAAGAACTAAAGGAAGAAAGCAAACTGAACAGACTCGATGGAAGCACCTGAAATGTTTACTTGCATGTATTTGTGTATTATGTTTAAAAGCCATTTCCACTGAAAAGGAGGGAAAGTGGAGAACAATCTAAGCTATGGCAGTGTATTGTGCGTTTCTGGGCCAATTACACTTTAGAGTCTGCTTCCAGTACTGAGATACAAAAGTTATTCTTTTTAGGAAAATAATTCATTGTTCATGAGTCTACTGTACACTGTGAACTGAAAAACCCGTTTCAGAATGAGAAGAGCTGCAGAATCCAGCCTATAAGAGTCAATCATTATGGTGGCTGAAATAACAGAAACCATCAGCAAATATTTAGCTAGAGGTAGTAAACCACTGAGAAATAGAGTCAGCAACAGAAAAAGCACCTCAGGTCACAAAATCAGAGTCGCCTTAAGTTGGGCTCTGTTAACCATCAGGAATAGTTTAGAAAACCCTTGAGTCTGCTATGACTCTGCTATACTTCACAAGAGGAGAAGCACCAGCTGTCCTAGCACTTCCCCCAATGAAGGAAAAAGACTTCAGGAATTAAGTATTATGTCATAAGTATTATTAAGCATTACGTAGCTTACTGTGGGTTTCTTTTCCCCTATAATAAAATGTAATTTACTAGCCAAATTCATGCTTGCTTACTCCGTCTATGTCTGGAGGGTGGAGTAGCTGATGCTGAGGACCCCATGTCCATGTGATATCTCTCTGCTTCAGGGATTTTACTTCCAACTGGTTCTGTTGGGTTGACATTCATTAAGCGTTGGGGCAGACAGGTGGATGCCAGGAGCACAGCTTTGAGTTTGCTTTCACTCAGAAAGAAACCGACTCAAATGCTCCGAGCTCATTCTTCAAAATAAACCATAATGCAGCAAGTGGAGGGGAGACTCATTTCCAAACTCCGTGCCTGTTTTGAGGTAAAATGCTAATGCAGGCTTCTCCTGAGCACCACAGAGTTTATAGATGCTAATCCTTCCAGTGTTTCTGGGGTGAGGAGGTCCCACCAGAGTTTTTACTAGCATGCCTTTTAAATGTGAAACCGTTGTTCTTGCCACCCATTATGACCTATGGAAGAGCAACACTGGTCAAAATCAAAATGTTAACAGAAAATATGTGAGGGAGGGAAAAGGACCTGTGTTTATTTCAGCCAGGCTGCTCACTGAATAACAAACAGCATCTGGCTGGAATAAGAACCTTCCCAGCCTCTTTCGGGGCTGACCACCATTTTTTTCTCTTTCCAAAATAAAGTGGGAATAAAGTACAACACTAATAAAAAAATGTTCTTAATCAGTAGCAAGTATTTTTACAGAAAGTGGAATAAAAATGGGTTCAGGCTCTCTTCTGTCTAAATGCAGACGAAGCCCACTTCTAGCCTGTTCTTCCCCTTGGGGATGCTCGAGTGCCCCAGCTCCTAAGCCCTTCCTTACCTGACCAACATTTGTCACTGTCTTTCCCATCCACCTAATGACCCCAGTTCCACAGGAAGGGCACAAAACACCCCTTGGGTGCTGTGGGTTGCTCCTGTCAGCCATCAAGTCCTCTTGGGCAGGGGAGAACTGGGTTGCTGCTCCTCGGGGAGCATCCCATGCCAATCAAACCACAAGCTGCGATGGTTGACTTTCGTGCCGACGGCTGCACACCATATGTGTAGATGATTCTAGCTCTCTCTTTAATTGCTAATAAGAAAACCTGACCAGAGCTGGCCTGCTTTCTGCAATTCTTTAGGGATTCTCTGGATAGTACGGATGTACAACCACAAATCCCTGCAACCAAATGCACAATCATCCTTTTGTCTTGTTACCTTAGATAAGAACATTATCTGGATGCAAGGATACAGTTTAAAGAAAATAATAGTATTTTAAAAGCCTAGTATCAATCCCTAGCACTCATGCTTCCTTTATCAAAGAGTATTACATATTAAGTTTTGTTCTGAGTTAGGCTGAAGTGAGATATATTGATTTCAGTTTTAGACTTCTCTTTATATACTCATGGACATTGTTGTTCTTTTGAAATTAACAATGTAGGTACTATGTTAATTTATTTTACATTAGGCTTAATTTGATAGCACTAGGTGCTAATGAAAAAATTCTCAAAAGAACTCCGTGAGTCCTTTCTAAAAATGTGTTTCTGCACATCAACATAGTGATATTTACCGACATTTTTTCTGAAATAAAAGCACATGATTTAACTGTGAACTTCCATAATTTCTGCATGATTCTGTTCCTTTGATCAAACCTCTATTTTTGTTGTAAATAGTTTACAGATAAACACCTCAGAGGATACTTTTTCTATGCCTAAATGGAAATGACCTTCTCTGAATTACAGACAAATACCTTTCTTCTTTTCTTTGCTCATTGTATGGAAGCTCTTAAAAGCATTATAAATCGTTAAAAGCTAATGGCTCCCATCTAGCTTTTTACCTTCAACACAGCTCTAAAAAAGGACGTTAAATTATATTTTCTGCTTATGATTGTCAGTTGAACTGCATTCATCTCTCTTTGTATCTTCTTACGTACTTCTTCCAATAATTGCAACATCCAGCTTTCACTACATTCAATATTTCTAGACATAATACACACATATTTATATTTATCTTAAAAGGCTATGATTTGGAATGCTTCTGACATTACCATAAGTAACTTCTTAACTGTAAAATATCATACTAGTACCTAGTATATATCAAACTACATGGATCCTCAAATGGAAAATGTATTTGAAACAATTCTTGGTCACTGCATTACAGCCGAGTAAGAGATAGGCTCTTTATAACTGTAGAAAAATGGAATCACAGAATGATAGAATACCAGGTTGGAATGGACCTCAGGGATCTCTGGTCCAAGCTAATCATCTGGTCTTTTCAAAAGGCTTCCAAATACTAGCTTGCTCTAGAGCTTGTGATACTGTTGAGTACACAAGCATATAAATTATAGAGTATAGGTACTTCTACATACACAGGAAACCTAAAAATCATAGAATCTATGGGGAAGGGACCTCTGGAGATCATCTAGTCCAACCCCCCCACCAAAGCGGGTCTATGTAGAGCAGGTTGCACAGAACCTGTCCAGGCGGGTTTTGAATGTCTCCAAAGAAGGAGACTCCACCACCTCTCTGGGCAGCCTGTCCCAGTGCTCTGAAAAATGAAAGCATCAATAAATCACACTAGTCATTTATATTTGTATTCACATTTATATGTATTCAATAGCATAACCAGCCCTAACACATTACTTTTCACTATATTGGCACTCTTTTTTATCCTATAGCATTATAAGATTCTGTTCTCTGTCCAAACAAGCAAGTTTTTTATAGACATTTCTTGGAGAAATTCTACATCTATATCCACTGAATTTCTGTGACATCACAGAGGACAAATGTAACCAAAGATGTCATTCAGCCCATCATGCTAATTCACTTACAATGGCCACACTGAGACGGAAGAGGAAGTTGGAAGAGAGAGATGTGCATCTTCAGCTGCCTGTCTACACAAATATATTTCTCTTTGGCACCACTAGTACTTTGACCACATGTATGGATTTGTTTAGACTTAAGCCTGAAAACACACAGAAACATTTTTGGCAGATTTAGTATCTCGCCTCAGAGAGAAGACAGTTACTGTAAATCACTGGCTAGGGGACTGATGTTATAATCTGGGTCTGACTTAGATAAAATTTTCTGTATCTATATCTGAACGATCTGAATGAACTTTCAGTCTATTATCAGGTGATAAGAGATGTAAATTGCCATGACCTCCATAAACTGCAGTGGTTTTGGATGTTGCACAATACGAACTATTTCCCTCCTCTCTCACTGTCCCAGAAATGCTGTTATTGAAACATTATTCTTATGACAAAACACATTAAAAATATAAACCACATTTATCACATAACATTATATGCCATAAATACTGATTCAGAGAGAACTGAAATACCACCAAGGTTTTACTGTGTAGCTCTTTGTAGAGGTCTCTGCTAGGTGGTTCTCCCACACAATGAAAATCTTTCATTTTAAGCTGTTTGGGCTGGGAAATACAGCATCTAATGCATAAACGGTGTCTGGCAGGCTATGAATAGTACCAAAACCTGCTAAAAATATATAATCAATAGAACTGCCCATGCTGTGCAAGAATTGCAGTTTTCTTTGGCTAAGGCTGTCCACAAGAGGTACGCTCACAGAAGCGTGTTGTGGCCTCTTAATTTCTTTTTATGTTCTGAGCCCCAGGAAACATATATGCTGGTTTTGTGGTAGTTTGGACAACTGAAATGATTCAAGGATTAGAGGATATGATAGAAGAAGAGCAAGCAAGGAAACTTAATTTACACAGCTTAGAGAAAAAGAGATTAAGGGTATATAAAACTGTATAAATATCTTCAAGGATTCAAGGAAATAATATCGAGGTAGGAAAAGGATTTTGTATGTTACCTTAGAAAGGTTAATAAATTTACTATCCTGAAACTAGAAATTAAAGTTTTGGTTAGAGAGCAGAAAAAAAAAAAAAAATGTCAAAAGAGATTAATAAATGGAATATTCCAGCAGAGAAAACACGTGAAGTGGCTGCACCATAACCATAAGAAAATAGAAATCTGTAAAGACTGCTTGCAATTATGGAATAAAAAGAGCCTGCAAGAGCAGAGAATTGATGCTAATACTGACTTTTTATTCTGTTAAGATGTTTAGGAGCAGGGCCCTCCAAACCTAAGAATGTTTTTGTGACTTGCTGTGGGATTGTTTTTCTTTACGTGAGGCATGGAGAAGCCCAGAAGTGCCAGCTGTTATAGTTTTAATCATGTTTTAATCGTGTTTAGAAATATCTGGAGTTTCTACTTAAAGTTTATGTTTGTGAAGACCTGGCAGCCTCTGAGCAAAAGGAGGAAAATACTGTCTAAGCACTTTGGAAGGACTTGCAGAACTGAAATAAAATTAGAAACACAAAACCAAAACCAATTTCAAATTCTGCCTACACTGTGATTCTTGAACACATTAGATTAGCAGCACTGCAAAAGCAAATGAATGATCCTAAATAAAATTTCTATCTGTGTAAATCCATGAAAACAATAAGTGTTAATGAGAATAATATTGTTCTTAACAAATGGACTTAAGTCAGCCAAAAAGAAAATAAGATGGATGTCTAAGCTTTTTTTTATCCCCTACCCCCTATTAACTTTTGAAAATATGTGATAATTCCAACAACCTTTCAAGAAGAGCTAGTTCTTCAATAGGAACTAAATTTCAATAAGTTTAGTGGTAATCAGCAGCCAAGTAGAGAAGAGAGACTCAAATAGTGCCCTCACTGTGCAAAAAGCAGGGAAGTAAATGCACCATTATCTGCTCTGCTCAGCACGCCAGGCGGCCGATCAAGAGGGATGAGGCAGCCGCTTATCCTCAGCAGCTCAGAGCTACCAGGTGGTGGTCCAGGTGGGCAAAGGGGCAGCAGAGGGAACTGGCTCACGTGGAGACAGCGAAGACCGTATTTTGTGGAAGATATCCTGGAGGAAGGTGGTAGGAGGCTGGGTGCCTTGCAGCTGAGGACAGAGAGGGCTTGAAACATGTTGGGAACAAGACTTGAAAAGTTTCGCTGGCCATCTTTTTTGGTACAAACCATGTCAGATTTCAAATAACAGCTATTCTCATTTGTTTCTGTTATGCACCGAGCCTTTATGTAAATCCTCTGGAGCCTATATTCTTTAATCTAAAACCTTCTAACCCACCTTAAAAAATTAAGGGCCTGTATTATATTGATCTTTCTGTTTAATTCCATGTTTTGAATAATACATCACAGAAGTGGCAATGCTTTTATGATACGTTGGTGTCATACATCATAACTAGCACCACTGCTCTAGTGATGTATTATCCACACAGTGGCACTAACCAGAAAGATAAATGCCAGTATATGGACAGCTACGTACGTCTCTTGAAAAATAGGGATAAAGACAGATTAATTTATACACATGCTAAAATCCAGAATAAAACAAAAAGTCTATCTGGCACAGATTGCATGCTACTTTTGGCAGGGTGTATATACATCTTTACAAAAGAAGAAGCTATAAAGCCATATATTTGTTTTCAAGTCAAATATTATGCGAATAAATCTTGATTCTCTGAGTGAAAGGAGCTCTGGCAGGAAGGTACAACACTGAGCACCCTTCCCTCACTGACAGCAGAAGCTGAATCAAGAATGGATCATTTCATGTGTTTTTCAGTGGCTCAGCCTTTTTTTCAAGAATCAATCCTTTATCCTTAAGTGCTTTCAGGATCACGATATCCATGGTATCCACAGAAGCCCCTTCCTGCGAGCTTTCTTACACATTGTACTGGTGCTATAGATAGGTTCTGTACAATAGGTTATGCTGTTCTGGCTTAGATTTTGTGTTTCTCTTGAAAAAAGAGTATAGAAGCATTATTCTCCCATTCAGATCACAAAAAACAAAGGCCGTTATTTGCCTGTAAACATACTATTTTGCTTCAGCGGCCTGACACCTTTGCTGAGTTCCTTGGTGGTCCTGCACAGAAGGGTGTTTTGCAAAAGGGATTCTCACTTGTGAACATTCACAGGCCATTCCACTTGTCTGGGAAATAATTTCTGTTCCCAGCTTCGATAGCCAAGAATTCCTGAGTTGTGGCTGTGCAGAACAGCCAGGACTCACACTGGGACAATGCAGAAGACCCCTACGACCACACCACTAATGCCTGCTGCCGAGCATCCTCTCCCCCCCAAAACCACCCTGACAGATGCTTCAAACTAGTCCTCCCATTCTATCCAGTCCTTCTTTGTGTTGCAAAACAAACAACAAACAAAAGAATGAGATTTGGGAAGAGACGGTTTCATCTTTATGAGATTTGAGACTTATCTGTCAGATAAAATAACTGCAATAGGTTTCCCCTTCCCACCTATGTAAATAGAGTTGAAGAACTAAGCACGTGGTGCACTAGCTAATATTTAAATAGCTCATAAACCACAATGGTTATTCCAGATTCTGCAGCCTATGAGTGAATTGTATTCATTAGGGCAGGATGAATCAGCTCAGAACTAATGGACTTGACACCATGCCCATCCTCTGAGCAGAACCAAACCCAAAGCTTTTCTGAGGCTTAAAATGTTTTGTTTTCTTTTATTAATTAATCAGTCGGGACTAGACATTAAAATATCTCAAAAAAGATTTAGATTTTTCTACATCATTCAAAAGTTGGTCACTACTGTAAGTAGCGGTTATAGGACAAGAACATCAGTTCCTGTGAGATTTCTAGCCTGATTTTCTGCATTTGTGCCTGAGGATAATGTTATTCTCTTGGCTTCTAGCTTTACCTTACCGTGAAATCACCAAAAATACTTAGGAAAAGCAAAAGAGAACTAGCTATGTGGGGGGAAAAAAAATAAAAAAAATAAAATTGCACGTACACAAGCATATCCTTCAGCCAACTTCTGACTACTGAAATATCACCCTGTTGGAGTAAAATTAGTGGTAACAATTGATTTATCAATTGCTACTGTGCAGTATGTGATGCTAACAAGTTGGTCTGTCAAGTCTCTTAGCAACATTAAATCAGTCAGTCAGATGGTACGAGCGATAAGACAAGGCATATGATAATGGAATTTTCCAGATTTGTAACACTTGCTGGGTTTTATCTCTTTGTGTAGCACAACCCCTTCCTTCCCGCACGGTTAAAACAACACATCCCCTCGCTACCTTCCAGTCTTGAAAAAACCCTATAACTGCTTTCTTGCCTGGCAAAAGGGAAGTGAAGACGCAGTGGAATACCGTAGATCAATTAAACGACTGACAATGGCAGCCTTTGGTGGCCGGACGCCTCTGTTGCAGATTTAATAGTGTATGTGCTGGCAAATTTGCCAGGTGCTTTGTATAAAACAATCAGCATGCACAAGTTGTAAGACCATATTCTCATGCTTAATTACAGCAACTGTAGCATCAGCACAGGTTAAACACAGTGGCTTTCAATTTCCAGTATTAATCAGAAGAAAACAATGAAATTCAGTCCAGTAGGCTTTCAATTCCCTGTCCTTGTATTGTGGTTTCATCATTCTCTTCTCTGAAAAGGTTTTATTCAGCTTCTGCCTTTTATATCAAGCCCTGTGAATCATCTGAAATAAAATACAAGCCTGATAATTTGTTATAAAGCTGAGACTGCATGTACATCATCAGTCCTGTTGCAAAATTATTTTGTAAAAATGGCTGCTGATGTTGGTTGGTTTTGTATTTGTTATTTTTTCCTTCTCTTTATGCTTTTGTATATCTGTCCCCAGAAGATCATAAAATTATTTTAATTAGGGATGTCAACTTCTGCCTAAGAAGCTGAGGGGGTAATTACATCATTTATATGCAAAATGGGTAATTTTCTCCCTGCTCTTCACTCTTCACCATTCTCTTCTTTCCATTTATTCCCCCGTATCTCCACTCTTCAGAGTTGAGCTATTTAATTTTATTTTGGTCCATCTGGAATATCTCTGCCACTCTTCCATTCAGTCTCAGCCACAGAAGTAGGAAGTACCTTTACTCTAAATCTTCACAGCTCTTTTTCTCCATGTACTCCTGACTATTTAATATCCTTAGGGAATTTAAGGTCCACCACAGACACACAGAAGTGGCTTCTGACCTCTTGTACATCAGTAACATCTTACTAAGTATTATTAAAGAAAGGAAAATTACAGAGAAACCAGATCTGAATATGAAAGTGTTTAAAAGAAAAGGAACAGAGTGTGGAAAGGGAATGTAATTTAGGAAGATCTAATAAATTTTAAAATGTCCTTAACAAACAAGGCAATCAAAAGCAACAAAGGGGTGAGGGCTGCACAGTGACTAAAATCACCATTGACTGGAAAAGCAAAGAGGGAAGGGATTCAAGCTAAAACCAAATGCTCATTACAAAGAGGCAGTCCAATGATAACCATTTGTGCTGACATTTTTGTGGCACTAGGCCCTTCTGAAGCTCTTCCTTTACTTTTGGGTTGATTCATGCAGAGGAGGTAAACTTTGAAACCTCATTCAAACTAAGACAATAGCATAGATTAAAATGGCACTTACAAAAACGTGCCTTTGGAATAGAAAACATGCAGAAATGTGAGATTGCTTCATTTTTCAGATTTAAGAACAAGTCTTTAAATGTGGGGGGAAATAGTTCCTACTAAGAAACCCAAGACTCATTGGCAACTTCTTAACAGAGTTTCTCAACTATCTTGCTGTACATGCCCCCTGGAGAACAACCTAGATACCAATGCAGAAGCCGAACGAACTCCCACCTCTGGAAGTCACAAGAAGAAAAAAAACAGGGAAAAAATATAATTTTATCTTCTCACTTATGTGCAGATCTCGGGCATCTGGCAGAGACAAAAGACAGCAGATACTTTTATGGAATGCTTCTTTTGTACCAGAGGGGTCCTAATTACATTACCATGCATTCAAAAACACCTGAAGTAATGTTTCCTCAGACTACCACTCGGGTTATTCCCAATATCCAAGTTTTTCTGCTACAGACATTTTAGCAGCATATCACAGAGCTGTTCAAGTGCTGGATTTAGACGCAGATATAAACTGTACTTGTGAGGAACTGTGACTTTAGCCTTTCCTATGGAAAAATTTATATCATACAGTTTCTTGATTCTCTTGAAGAAATCATTATCATAAGCAAGAGGTGATGGAGATGTAATCAGTTCTCTATTGAGCAGACAGTACAATTACTCAGCAGACTTTGGTAAAAAAAAATAAAAGAATGTAAGATCTACATATAAGGTATTTTGAGAAACAATAGAAAAGCTTGAATAGAAGCCCAGGAAAGAACCAGACTGCAGGTCTAAACCTCTTTAAAAAAGGAAATTGTCTTAATTTTCATTTTCTTAAAAAGCAAAACCATACAGACAATAAGTTAATACAGCCAAGTACAGTAGTGGTCTGAAATCATCATAAATATGCCTATCTCAGGCAAGGAAAGCATGGAAAATTCTTTCAAATGGTGAAATACATAAGAAAATAAGAATCTAATCCAGCAACTCAGCCCAAAAGTTTTAAAGAGGTCCTGTGTTGAGATATCCCTGCAGTTAAAGATTGTCACTATGAATCCATTAGACATTGCCCACAGAGGTCCTGCACCCTCATTTACTAAAGTCACCCCTCCAATAGTGGAGCAGACATCCAAAAAAGCCTCAGCCTTCTTGCAAGCAAATAAAAGCTATTGTCTTCATTAACCCACTGATCACAAAGAGGGATTTCCTGTTTTTCAACTGGTGCTGTAACATTGCCTCAGACAAACAGTGCAAACCACCCTTGAGACACCCCTCCAGGAACCTCCCAGGGCTGGTGGCTCATCACGCCGGATGGGGCCACCACCACAACCTCCAGTGCAGATGCAGAGAAGAGGTGCAACAGCCCCATGCTGGGTTGCCTGATTCCTGAATGATCTCTGAACACTTCCACTACCAGCCTACCCTGTGACCATCCTGAGGGTAAATGAAGGATATTCCTCTCAGGAGACCTCTCTAAGTTTTATGTTCATAGAATCACAGAATGGTTAGAGTTGGAAGGGACATTAATCTAGTTCCAACGCCCCCCTGCCACAGGCAGGGACACCCTCTTTCAGTTTAAAACAGTTCTGATTATTTGTAACGTGATGACTATTAATAACTATTTCTTTAAACTGCTCTCGGCTGAAATTGCGGTGAGATGATGTTGTTGTTGTTTTGTGAGATTCAAGTTCATTTAAACACCCTGCTCCTGCGTTCCAGCCGGCTGCTTGTATGGAGCCATAACTAAGATTTGCACACTTCATGGTGCCTGGACTAATGGACCAGGGTGTTTCACTGATTTGCTGCAGTTTTAAACAAAACACAGTATCATTATTGGCAAACCTTTTAGCGATTTTCTGATACTGGTCTCTCTGGGCTGATCTGGGCATGCCCTTATTTCAGGGACTGTCCTGGCAGGAAAGCATCAAGCTACCCAATTTTCCTTACCAGCAGGCGTAGCTAGCAGGCAGGCACTTCTAAAAAATTGCAGTTTAGTTGCACAAAATATACATCTCTCTCTTGGCCCATGGTAGGACTGGTGCTGGCCAGGAACTTTGTCTTCAGAAATCATCCTCCTCTACTGAGACTGCTCTGTTACACCCATCACCATGGTATCTGGGGCTGCAGGAACCAGCTGGAGTATTAGCTGCCCAATTATTTGTGCAAGTCCGATACTGCAAACACAATCAGTCTCTATGCAAATGATGTCTGTAATTCAGCAGAGCACTTAAGTACGTATGGAGGTGCTGAAAACTGTGGCACGTTTTTGCAGGCAATATTCTGAAAAGCTCGTCCATTATACAAAAAGGGAAGCTTACAATTTGTGCCTGTTCTAACATTTCAGTGCAACCTCACCGATATAAATGCTATACATCCCACAGGAAAATAAAAAAATACATGCCAAAGAATCAAATGGGAAAGATCAGATTACTCTTTTGCCTTATTTCTAGACATTTCTGTGTTCAAAATATTTTGTTCAGTCTCAAAGCCTTAAGAATCTGTCATTAAGAAAAAATTCATAAAAAGCATTGAAAAAATGAAGCAATACCCATATCCTTTCAAGCTGAAATTATAACTTTCTTTTTTAGCTTCATACCCTGAACTGCTGCTCAAACACAACTGTCTTTTTCAGAGAGAAAAGTTTGTAGGCTTAATAAAGGATGATAACCCTAATTAACTTACATTTTCCTTTGCTGTACTCAGAGAAACTAAAATAGAACAAATCCAAGAATATGACTCCTTTGCCAGGTTCATGTCATTTATCTCTAACTTGTTTCCTAGTCTTTAGAATCAGAGATAATATGTCTAATATTTCCATCACCCCTGCCCTGAGTAATAAAAAGCTGTTCTGCTACTCAGCTCAGATTCTAATTATCCAGGCTCCAAGGTTAATTTCAATGTGGAGCTGTAAATAGATTAATACACTGTGTTCAAATAAAGAAAACATTTACAGAAAAATCACCATATGGACCCTATTTAGACAGATGATCTAATTATCATAATGCCCAATGAACTGATGCAGGAAAGGTTTTAGAGCAGGATGCTTCTTTCTGGACTTTGCCCTCCCAGCTTGTACTACAGTAGAGGTGAAGTTGTTCTCTGAAACCCTGCGACCGCTATGTTCTCATTGTACATGACAAAATTTGTTATTTGTAATATGTAAGAGGTGTCCTTTAGCTACAAATGAGCTTCAAGTCCCAAGGAAAGTTGCATTAAATAATGAGAAAAATAAGATTGGTAATGAAGACTGAGGAGATGATTCTGTGAAAGAAGCTGATTTAAGAGAGAAGGAAGGAGAATGATTATAACAGTACAAGTGACAGCCAGATGTACATCAATATGCCTGGTTTTGAACTAATCACTTTAAAATATGGGCCTAAATTGTCTTTGCACTTCTTTTCAGGCTTTCTTTGTATTCTCATGGAATTTACCTATGGCTTAGCCTTCCTATGTGGACAACACTAAATATATGATAGAAAGCCAGTTATTTTTGGTATGAGGCTAAATTATACAGATTTCTGGGAAACACGATCACTCACATTTTTTGCAATTCAAAAGCTCTTTTTCTGACCACAATGCACTAAATCATAAGAAAACCTCCTAGATCCGCCAATCACATAACCTTAACATATGGAAAATTAGCATGTAAACATCTACCGTGCCCTTATCCCTGCAATACCTGTTGACTATACCCCACAACATCTGTGCACAAGCAGTTTAACCATCATTAAAACATAGTGACATACCATGGCTAAGAGACATCTAAGATTCAATTTGAATAATAACAAGGTCTTCACTCCCCATTATCAAGGACACAGAGACTACTTACTCAAGCATGTATGTATACAGATCAGCAGTGTAGAGCCTAGAGCTTTCTGGAGAGTTGTTCTCAACAACAATGAGGGATTAAGCCTTTAGATATCCTAACAAAGTTACCGAGTTTGGAGTTGAGTTTTTATCATCTAACATCTCTTATTGATTGCTGGACTATGAAAGCACTTCAGTTGGAATATATGAACCCTGAGTGCAATAACATCAGGTGAAGACGAGAAATGTTGGTTCAATTCAGCATCTATCTTAAGTTACTTCTATTTGTTAATGACCAAAGGCTGCGGCTGATTCCAAGTTCAAGTTCTCAGCTAACCTGGTTGTTGTCTTTTGGCTTCAAATTCTTTGTTTTTATTGTGGATCACAACCTTAAGCTAATTACAGCACGGCTCCCAAGTATGCTCTTGTATAGAATAGACCACACTAAAAAATGTGGAACCTTTTTAGAGCTATAAAATAGCTTTCAATAACAACCAACACATATTCTTGTATTCACTGTAAACTCTCATTTTTAACAGTCCATGTTCCCCAAAAAACTATATAAGGTACCCGCCTTAGCAGTAATCAACAAAGAGAGATTCAGTCAGAAGCAGAACCTTCTTGACTTCAGGAGCGCTTCTGAGTGGAGATCTGTGGGTGGAAAGATCTGTCCTCAGGAGAAAAAGCTTTTAAGTTAGACGAAGATTCTGCGGAGGTAATTATATGAATCATCATGAACAAAACACTCACCTCTTACTCAGAATTGCCAAGATAAAGATGTAAAATGAATATCCATTTTTGTTTATCTTTGTTTATTCTTTTCAATATCACTGGCAATCTGAGGAGGCAACCTGGGACAACATATGACAAAACCTATACCTTTTAGTGATGACTTAAATTGCTTAAAAAGCAAAAGGCACTGCAATTAATGATTTTATAGTAAGTTATAACATGGTACAGTATTTTATAATATGATGTGTATAGTTAAAAAAGCATTGAATGTGAGAGTAGAGCTATCTTCAGCACACAGCTTGGATCTTTGGGCTTAGTTCAAGGCTCTCAGTGACGCGAATGCTGCCCACGTCACTGATTTCCATCAGAGCTGGACCAGAATCTATAGCTCTGATTCATTACAGCACCTTCGCTCATAAGTAGGACAGCACAGTTCAATGACTCTAGCCATTTGCTTAACGTTAAGCACACGCTCAAGTGTTTTGTTGGATTAATGCCTGTGGGCAGAGTGGCTCTACATGAGCTGTATCCACCAAAAGAGAATGAAAGAAAGCAAGTAAAATTAATGGTGGGAAGGGCACAGCTGTCTGCTTTGTACATGGAAACTATCTGCATGCTCATGAAAGATATGAAGATTAACAAATATGACAAAGAGTAGTCCAATTTCCATCATAGAGCAAAAGTGACTAGCATAAAACCATAAAGCTTTTACTGCAGAAGAAGGGATTTCCCACCCCTGAGGAACTTCAGGCTATACAGCCTTTGACATGAGTGGTCTTAGCAAATAGCATGAGTGGGTATGCAGAAGGAAAAAAAAATAAATCTGCTTTCTCTATCTTAATTCATGCTTGAATTTCTTAAGAATTTCTTCTTCTAAAATATATATAATTATGGAAGAAAAATATAACTTCTCTACAAATTTTGTAACAATCCTGTTTCAAATGCTCAGTTGTTTGATTTTTTTTTTTTTAACATGTAAATATTAATGCTGCAGTAAAAGCAGCTATTATTGGTAGATGAAAATATTTGCAAAAAACATTCTTAAATATGGTCAGTCCTTTATAAGTTTTAGCTTTAATTTTCATCCATAATTAGTGCTTTTGAAAGGAAAACATTTTATTGGTTGGGCTAGCTGTGGGTTTTTTTAAAGCAACATACAGAGGTGCTTTGAGATGTTCAGATTTTATATAATAACTAAAAAGGGAATAAAACATTGGCAAGAGATGCACAAAATTGCTTTCATCTTTTGTTTCCATATTTGCCAGCTTGCTGTGCCCTTTGCAGAGATCACTGTACCAAAATGCTATTTCACATGTTAAGATGATCACAGTAGGGAAGCACTTTCTTATATTATTTTCATCAAAAGAAGCTTATATTTCTTTTGCCCATCTGAATATTACCATTAGGCTGCTAATTTACACTTTGGTAAAAGGGTCAGGAGTATTCAATTTTTTGATGACTTGATATTATCTTGAAAGAGAATTTTTAATAACTCTTGTAATTTACCACTGTAGTTTCACTATCCAGTGCCTCTGAATTATATATGTTTTATAAAACAAAACTCTGGAAGAATTAATATTTCAAGTCTTTCAGATTTAAGAATAGCCTTTATTACTGTCATCAAAATGGAGGGTCTCATATCCTAGTGATAGCACCTTGGTATACTTGGCATTCAATACTTATTTGAAATAGAAATGAAAGCAATAATGCTTTTTACATTATCATTCAAAAGTATACAGACCCTGATTACAGTAAGGTATCCTTCAGCGCTATTTCTCCCTGCAAAAAAAACCCCTGAAATTCTAAATAGGGTTTGTAGCAGAAAGAAATAACACAACAGTGGCTTTCCAAGAGACTGTAAAATATTACTGCCATGTACTACAAGTGACATAAGAAGCAGTTTGTTGAATTTGGACAGTCTCAGGAAGAAACCTGTTTGATTAGAGGCTCTTATAAAGTAAGGATCAAATTATCTGAGTTGATTAATTGATTGATGATGACAGTTGGTCATCTGTAGTCCAGCTCAAGCAAACAGGGGAGTTTGGTAAATATTTGCTTCTGTGTTAGGGGAATTGTATGGCATAGAAATGCTGTATGCGCTGACAGTGAGGATAAGGACAACAAAATACAATTTTTTCTGTCACATTGACATCAGGTCAGATCATCCACCCTTGTAAATTGTCCTAGTTACACTGGCCATAATGAAGGTATGGACATTGTGCAACTATTGCAGATGATACGGCCCATAAAGTAGTTAATCCTGAAGAATGTTTAAATCCTAATGGGGGCAATATCCTAATTGGGAATTGACAGGCCTTCTGTTTGCTCCACTCAGGTAATTAATTATAGAAGAGCTGTAAGACAATAGTCTTATCTTCTGCCCTTTTCAATGTTCTTTCACATGTGAAGAGCTTAATGATATATTTAAATATAACTTCTATTGCATCTAATGCTCATTTATATTGCTAAGTGACACGAAAGATTTTCTGGTTAGGGTTCACTGAGGTTTTACAAGGTTTGGGCGGGTTCTGCCCTGAGTTTTCTTCTTCCTCTTCTAAAAACAGGACTGAAGGAGAATGAGGATGAAAAAAAAAAGTGATTCTTAATCAAAACCACAGAACAAATTCCCAGGCAGATGTCTTACTAGTTGAGACATAATTATAGGAATACAAACCTAGCCAAACAAGTGAAAGGGGCTCCTGAGGCACACAAAAGGTATTTCTGTCACCAGAAACAGAAAACCTGCTGCTTAGAATACAGACAGCAAGAGCTCAGCACAATTTGGAAGTGTAAAGATTGTGGAAGCTCATGCCCTACCAGTTCCCTACCCACATGGAGCATGTACAAACTGAAGAGCCAGGGGCCATTCCTATGTTTGGAGCATCTACTCCCACATCTAGGTACTGTAAAGATGAAGATGAAGCCCACACGGGGAAGAGAGAAGGAGACAGAAGCACAAATCACTGTTGATGTTCCCTGACATGGAGGGCCAGGCGCGGGAGGCACACAGGGGCAAGGTGTGCTCTCTTCAGGCTGTTTCCAGTCCTGGGGCACCACAAATCTCAGTCACTCTGAGGAGGGAGCTGCACATCTCTGAGCTACCGTGTCCTCCCTGGCAATAGCTCCAGTTCTCAAAACACAGCTGTAGAGGTTGTTGCTTGACAATACCTCTGGCCAGTGGTCAGAGCAAGGAGGATTTCTTTCCCCCATTTCTAAATGCTTTTAGATCTGGATCAGTGAAATGCTTTTTTCCTCTTGTAAATGTTTCAATATAAATATGAAAAATAAGAGCTGCCAAAGCGTCTAGGCTAGAATCCCTAGTAGTTTTAAAACTGTTTTAGCTCACTTTAGTTCACCTTTTTTTTTTTTTAAAGTGGGAGGTGTGCCTCTCTGTGTATACCTGCCTAACATGATCATTATTCTTCTGTTTCTGGTTCTCCCTTAGTTTATTTAAACAACCTCTTCAGCTTCATCCCAGTGGCTCATTTCTTGCAATCTCTGCTTTCGTTCCCTGATTTAGCTGTCAATATCTTCAGATCTTTCTTGCGGTAGCCTTGACCAACTCTCTGCGTTATTCTTCTTCCCTCACCACCCACTCACCCCGATACACAAATTAACCTTTCAACCCTAATCCTAGTGTTTGCCTCCTGGAGAAATGGTGACGTGTATTGACTGTTGGATATGAGTAATTTCTTTAATCTTGCCTTCAGATCTGTACTTCTTTTGTGCTGATGACTGAATCCCTTTGCAGCCCTCTGTTAAGACATAATATGCGATTAAAAAGGGGACAGCATTACTTGGATTCTCTAGACAGTGACTGCAGGTGCCTTGGTTTCTTTTATTAGACTAAACTGTTCACTGCTAAGTGGGACAAATCAGCCAAGAAAACGTGTACTTGACTGGCTTGCCACTGTTGCTAATATTACAGCTCAAGAGGAAATTGTACGGGTGAGGATAACGGTATTTGGAAAGAGAAATACTTTCTGGAAGGAGTGCTAGATGGTAGCTGGAGCTTATACTGATGTATTTAGGGAGACACACAGGCAAATTTCATTTCACTTCTAAACTTGCACAAAGTACGTAAGGCTTATCTGCACTCCACCCTCTCTGTGTATCAAACCTGTACCTCTCTGCACCTCCCAGGTGAAGCACAGGGAATAGAAACCTGCAAAGAGACATCCAGAGCTGCTTCTGGGACAGTGTAAATGCTGAACAAAATGAAGACACATGCCTTATGCACCCAAAGCCATTAATATCTTGTCCTTGATTCCTGGCAATGAGAGTTCACCGGGATTAGCACACATAAAACCAGAAATCCTTATGAATGTGTCCCCATCCTGTAATGTATTAAGACAGCATCACAAGAGCTTTTGTTTGGCAATGACGAGCCCAAAGCAGAAACCACTGTAAGAGAAGACTCCTCGAAAGCATGATGCTTATTATACAGTACATTATCTATTTAAGTAAACGCTTTAGTGACTGTTTTGGAAGAAGTCAGGAATACCTATGCTTGATAGCATGCATTAACAAATTTAGTTGCATTTGTGCATTGAGATAAATGACAGAAGAAAGATTTACAGGAATTTATGCTCAGCAGTACAAATGACCCTGAGATATTCTTATAGAACCGAAGACAACTGGAGCCAGAAAGACATTAGTCTATCTGATGGAGGTAGTCGATTTAAAAAAGTGTTATATTTAAAATGCTATGTCTGACAAGCACATCTTGATCAAATGATTGTGTAAAAACCTCATCTCAGATTGCTGAAAGCATTCAAAATAAATATCGGTGGATAAGAGTTAATACTAAACTGCATCTCACTGGCCATATAGTAAACCCTTTTTTACTATTAATCTTCTTTGACATTTTTCAACTTTTCCAACTCCTTACTCCCTAATTTTCCAAATTCCACCTTTCCCAAAATGCAGCACCACTGTAATCAAAGATCTGTTTCAAATCTCTAGTGGTCCCATTCGTTTCCTCTATTGCATATTAACGCCTGTTTCTTTACAGGGAGAATCTGGCAGGGAATAATCTTGTTATCCTGTAGACAACTATTTCCTGTATACGCTCTCTTCAGTACAATCCAATACCAATAACCCTGTTAAGGATCACCTCGCACTCACCTTTGGTCCATTTTGTTAAGTGAATCATATAAAGTCTACAGCTCCCCTCTGGAGAACAATAATGGCTCTACCAGTCAGCAGCTGAAATATTTCACTAAACTGCTCTCAAACCTTTGAACCCCATCTTACAATAAGGCATTGTTATAAATACTAATTAAGTAATATATTTTGAGGGAAGGAGTTGGAAATAGGTACGAGTAAAACAGGAATTACCACAAAAGCAAAAGATGAATGGTCAATTTACCTGCAGCAGGAGGCGATGCTCGATGTTCCATTAAGAGACATTAAACTTCTTGGCTAATTATAAGAAGCAGGTGAAGGAGGAAATTTCTAAGTGAGCTCAATGGGACATTGATTAAGCCAAAATCATAAGATCTCCATCCCCAATGCAGGTGAAGTATTTAATTTTAAGGAGAAAGAGTCACTGTGTTTTATTCAGCCGGACTCCACAAAAGCTTCAATAGATTAGAGTGAAAGTATTCACCGTGGTAAAACTTAAAATTGGAATATCATTTCTTTCAGCATTGTGTATAAAAAATACCAAAACCACTTTTCTGTTACAAACTATGACATCAACTCTTCTACACATGCTGAGAGACATCATGTTGCTTTGTTTAATCTTAAAAACTCTTTTTGTTGTTGTTGTTTATATTCATATACAATCTCTACACACTATTTTACTCTGAAGGTATTAAACAGATACTAGAAATAGAATGCCTCTTTACATTTGGCCACTGCACAAACACTTAAAGATATGTCTAGTAGATAGCACTATAAGAGGCTCTGGATATCCCAGTTTTATAACACAGTGTTTAACTATGCTATATGAAATCAAGTATTATGACCTTCAGAAACTGAATAATGGAATGAAAGCAGGAGCAGAGCAGCCATTATATCTTTAAGTATAAAAGAATATCTTTATCTATCATTATGTACTAATTTCAGAAAAATATTTTGTCTCCTAAATGTGAAAAACTCATTTCAAACTCAAGACCTTAAACTATTCTGTTGTGAATAGTAGGAGAGGTGAAGGAAGGAAGTTTCATCTGCTTGCAGGAGCGATGTCCATTTTAGGAAGATTATTTTCATCTTCTAGACTTCTCTAAAATTATGGGTATGAATAGAGTTTATAGTTCAAATGTTTGAGTATGAAAAAGGCACGCAGGCATCATCTTCCTCTCTTAAATACGTGGAGGCAGAGCACTACACTCTACAAAATGTTAGGTTGTGAATAAAATACTATGAGAAACTAACCTGCAGAAAAACAGGAGAAAGCGAGTCGATACTCAATCTCTCCTTATACCTTGAAAATAACTGTTGGAAAATAAGAAACACTAGTCTTACTAGTAAAATGCAAATTCTAGCTGCTTAAAATCAGGCAGAGACAAAAGGCTTAATCCCCATATTAGGTAGAGGAAATAGGCTGCACCCTTTAATTGTAATAATGCAATGCAACCAATGCAAAAATAAAAAGGCAGGAGAGCACTCCATAGCCTGTGCCTTTATTTTGACTGCCAGTTTCTGTAAAGACCAAAATCGGATGACCTCTTTCAAAATAAACAACTCTTCTCTACTGGGAATATTCTGTTCAGTTAACTGTACTGATAAGTCACTGCTTTTGTATTTTTCTGTTTTACCAATTCTAGTTGTTTACTCCCATAAATGTTACAAGAACTCTTTTTAATGTGAGATTTTTTTTCGTCTTAACACATTTGGATAATCCTGACAGGAATCTCATGAAGACCTAAATTAGACAGACCAACTGTCTGACAGATCAACATAACTTCCTTTTCTCTGAGTGAATATGCTGACCATGAACAAATCATATTCAGGCAATCTGTTAACTTGAAAGAAGTACTAATATTTTTTTTTGAGGGAGATTTCCAAAATAGAATTACTTTGATTATTCTGTCTCTGTCCTTATTACATAAAAAGAGCACATATTTCTCTGACATATGCATTTAAATTTTATCTTTCTCCCCTGGTAATCATACAGAATTACAATTTACGCTATCCACAAAAATGTAAATAGCGGAGAGCTTTGTTTCTTGCAAAAGCAAGGATCTACAGTTTGACGTTTTATTCTGGCTTAAGGTGAAAAAATCCTGGACTATGACTTAACAACACTCGCTCTTAAATGCTTAATATCTGGGACTTCCTACATGAGAAAATGTAGAGCAGAGACAGCTTTTAAAGAACTTATGGAGTGAAACAAGAGTGAAACAAGTTGTGAGTATGACTTACAGAAATGAGGAAAGATGGGTGACTAAATGACTTATTTTGGCTGATGGACTGGTACAGAAAACCAGAACTAACACTTAAAGAAGACAGTGCTAGTTGTGTCAGTGAGCACAATTATTGGTGTTAGTTGAGAGATTAAAATAAATGCATTACATTCGAATACCTCTATTAATTAATTAAACTGTCTCAAACATTGAGTTTTTGCTTTTCAAAAAAAACCCCATAATATTAGCAATACCCCCTTTAAGGAGAGCCACAATGATTGCTCTTGTTCGAGATAATATTTGTTGTAGTAGTGTGTCTAAAATGACTTCTTACGATGGACTGACTGATCCATAAAGATACCTGAACCATGCTAGTTCCTCTCTTTTGCTACTAAATTGTTCATTGTGGACCTCATCTTCATTACAGGAGATGTAATTTTTATAGAACCCTTCCCTATTGAGGATATTACGCTCATTACAGAAAACTGTTCTGGTAGCCATGCGGTTTAGTATTTTAATGTTTTACAAATTCTAAGTATTTGCTACCACAAACGTTGCAATTAATTTATTTATTTCCTGTGTTTTTTGCAGCTTGAACACATTTGGTTAATCCTGTCAAGAATCTGATTTAAGTAGCCTATAAAATCTCATTAAAATCCTTGTTGTGCCCAGTTTATATGCCAATAATGTGTCCATGGATCATATTTGCAATGGTTCACTAAGTAAGCGTCTGATTACTTATGTCATATGTGCTGCTGTTAATCTACTTCTATTTCTTTTTCATCTACTGCTGGTTTAATTAGTGGATAGAAGACAAATTTTTAAACATGCCAACTTGAAAACAAAACACATTCCAAATGATATCCAGGTTTTCATGAACTCATCAGAGAAATGCCAGATAAGGTCACAGGTATTTTAAGGGGAACTGGAAACAACAGGGCTCCCCATAACACTGGGGTGCTGTGGTTGGTGATGGGAAATCAGAGCTCAACTAACAGCCAGAATCCTGACGGTCACCACTGGGTTGTAAATGAATTCTGCTAAAAACTGAAATACTCCAAGTATAAAACCCAGATCTAGCACGGATACTAGAGCATCACTTCATGCCAGGATACCCTTCCACTAACTTGCCAGAGACTTGCTGCCTGAGGAAAGTAGTTAAGACTTTATGGGAACTGCAAAAAGCTTGCAGCAGCAGTGATGATTAGTCGTATACATACATGATACTTCAAGAAAATAAAATAATTAGATTATATTGAATAATTGAATAAAAGAATAGTTAAACTTCAAGAATAATCGAAATCACCAGGATACCTGTCAATCTCTGACCCCAAAGACGAGGAAGATATCTTTACCTGTGAGCATGCCTGACCCATGATTGACAAAAGAGTGATGACACATTAATAAATGAAGGAGAAAAGATCAAGATTGTAATACTGTCTGTTTCTCCAGTTACTTTTCAAATGTCAAGCACTCTGACTTTTTTGGTGGGTTTTTCTGCTTTCTGTTTAGCAAAACACTAAACTGTAACCAAAAAAATGGTAACTTCATTAATAGAAGAAAGATAGCATTAAGCTTATATATATAATAGATATGTAACACATTTTAGATGAATTGCATATAAGATGTTGAACAATAGTATTTCTGGTTTGTGCCTAACAGATAAAAGGTTTGTTTATGTGAAAATTCAACATTGCAGCTCCCTTCTGAATGAAGAAGAACGGTATTACAGGGCTTTTTTAAATCTGTGGGACTCTAGGAACAATAAGTTATCATTACACAAGCAATTCAATTAAAGCAATCTTTTGAGATTTAATAACTATTTTCTATAATGATCATAACTGTGAGAGAGGAAGATACAAAGTGTTCAGTTTTATTGCAATATTTTACACTCTGTTTCACTCTGCTGCCCCACTAATTTATAAGCTATACGTTCAAGATTGAAAAAAGAAGCAAACTCAATTATAAACTATGCAGCACAAGGGATATTCTGTTTTATATTTATTCTGGTCTAATTCCAAATATAGAAAATGGGTTTTATATTCTTAAACATAGCACACTAATCATTTAGGGCTAGCAAATGCTATTCTGTGTAAAGACACAGAATACATTTAGTCCTGTATTTTAAGCATTGCTCTGTGTGGAAGCAGTTGCAAGATCAGCAACCCAGGAAAGCAGCCTGAAAAGAGCCCAGGCACAAAACCCGTCCTCCGCAAGTCCCTAATATGGAGATACGGAGTTTTTATTACAGCCAGAGGTGGACTCTGCCAGAGTCCTGTCTCCTTCTCCAGAAGGAAAGATGTATACATTCACTTTATCTGTGACTGTCTAAAGTTAGCGGCCAGTTCATATATCATCTAGTCTAGAGCCAACCATCTTCTGCATGTTCAGAAGGTATTTTTCCTCACAACTAGATATTTGGCATTAGAATGACTCCACAGTTAGTACAGAAAATTAAATTACAGCCTTGCTGCCATTCTCAGGTTCTTATGAAGCACTGCTACCTGACATTTTGTCCTCCTCCTCTCTCCTGCTGAGCCCTTCTGTCCTCATCCTCTTACTTTACTTGCATCTCCTTATCCCCAAGTACTCTGCTTCTCTAATGATTCAGCCTTCACTATCCCTCATTTCCTTGTCCAGCATCTTCCTTCCTACCCTCCATCAGTACTTCTGATATGTCTGCCCAGATGTCAGATTCTGCTGACTAGCTGACTGACCACTTGTGCTAAAAGGCCATCCCAACAAGACCAATCCTTATATCCATCCTCATTGGATACGCAGAATCTGTCCTCGGCACTCCTGGAAGCAAACAAAGCTGTATCGTGGGGCAAAAGCATCTCACACACTGTCACCTTCGAGAGAGTCTCATCTTTCAACAAATACCACAGTAGCAGCTAGACAGAGTCCGTGCTGCACAGTGACCTCAGAAACACCATCTCCCATCCCCAGAAGGGTTTCCTAACTGGTGCAGGGAGGATGGGGATGAAGGCTGAAGAGAAGAATTGAGAATTCACTCAGACAGGGAAAAAGCTCAAAAAGTTTGAATTCAGTAAAATATTTCAAAGCCAGTTCCTACATACTGGTCTGAGCAGCTGTGAGCAGGAGCAGAGGGTACAAAGTAGGATGCACTCATCAACTCCCTTCTGAGAGCAGCAATATCAGGCAGTTTTGGGAGAGATTATCAATAAAAGCCTTTCAAGTGATCCCTACTGCCAGGAGCTCACTGAAGTGACTCACTTTCACTCCCAACATCCAAAAAAGGATAGATTAGAATTAGATGTAGATACAAAAAATTACAGCAATGAATTTTGAATGTCTGTCACACGAGAAATAACTATAGCTCAGAGAGGAGACAACAGAAAAGAAATAGGAAATGAGGATGGCTTGCTAACTGTTCTACTAGAAAACACAAGAGGCGGGGAACAAATTAACATGGGGTAGGTTCAAAACAAACAAAATGAGCTATTTCATTAGGTATTACGTATTACACTGTGGGACTCAATTTAGTTTTAGAAGTCGGCAGAGATTCAAAAAGAAATTAGAGAAACCAACAGAATAGTTATCTAGGAAATGGTGTTTAACACACTGGCATCCCCTCTGACTCCAGAAGCCTGGAAGATGAGAGAATATTCTATAAGCATCACTATGTGCTTGCCTTGCCCTTACAGCCTTCCCTAAGCTTCCCCAACAGCTAGCAGTTACTGTAAGAAGCAGAATGGCCTAGAAGGCCATTGATCCCATGTGCTGTTCCCATGCTTTGAAATTCAATGAAATTAACTCATTATGTTTTACACATTTGAGAGTAATGACCTTCTTATATAGCAAAACAAGTGCCCTGAGTAGTAATAGCTCTCTATATCACATTTTCTGAATGGACGTTTTGGAGGAGAATGATATTCTATGCGCAAATCACCCAGCCCGGCATCTGAGAAAAGCAAGTGTATAATATAAAATCAGGATTGCCTTGGCGTCTTTATGAGGCTGCTGATTTACTTTTCACTTCAGAGCTATGATGGTGCCCATTTTGCAAAGAAGTGATATGCGAGACTCCTTGTGTGTACTCCCAACAGAATGATCTGCAAAGATACAAAAATAATAATCCTACCTTCCAGAAGAGGGCAGCTGTATCAAAGAAGCTCATAGGAGGCATGGATAAAATCTTCTATCGCTAGGAAAAGGATATAATCTCCGATCACTAGAAAGTAAGTCTAATACAATCCATCCTATTTCTATATCATTCCCAGAACAAAAACCAAACCAAAGAGCAGCAAGGAAATCTGAGGTTTGCAAATCTTGCTAAAATTGTCTTTTCCCCTAGAAAATTCTTCAAACAGGTTGGTAAATAGCAAACAGCTCTTTTGAAGGACTTCAAAGGCCTTCCTCTCAAATAGGAGGGGCTGGCAATCTCCCAAAAATAGGCTTAGTACTTTTGCACTGGCTTTCCTCACTTCTAAGACAGAAAAATCCAGCCTGCAGACAGTGTATAAATCAAAAGGGCGCTGAAAACCATAGGGAGTGACCCTGGCTAAACAGTAAACAAAAGACACTGCATTTTGCCTCCTTAAACCAAGGGCACAGAAATCTTGCTTTTGTGATGGAGTGTTGATTTCTTTCAGAAGTTTCCCGAGTCACTCAGCTGGTTTTGTAAGCATACATACAGTCCTCACAGACTAGCGGGCCTCATCACGAAAGCAGGCCAAAGAACAAAAGTGAACAGGAAAGTCAAGCGAACAAAAGCTCCAGTACTAAACCTCAGGCATATGCTGTTTATGGAATCATGGAATTGTCTGGCTTGGAAGGGACCTTTCCGATCATTGAGTCCAACCATCAACCTAACTCTGATATCACTAAACCATGTCTCTAAGCGCTAGAGCAACCCAGCTTTGGAATACCGCCAGGGGTGGTGCCTCAACCACTTCCCTGGGCAGCCCATTCCAAGGCTTAATAACCCCTTCCGTGTAAAAAGGGTTCCTAATAGCCAACCTGAACCTCCCCTGGAGCAACTTGCGGCCATTTCTTTTGTCCTATTGCCCATGACTTGGTAGAAGAGACCCACCCCTCCTGGCTACAGCCTCCTTTCAGGGAGCTGCAGAGAGTGAGAAGGTCTCCCCTCAGCCTCCATTTTTCCCCAGACTGAACACCCCCAGCTCCCTCAGCCTCTCCTCACAAGACTTGCGCTCCAGACCCCTCACCAGCTTCTTTGCCCTTCTCTGCACCCGCTCCAGCACCTCAATGTCTTTCGTGCTGTAAGGGGCCCAAAAGCAGACACAGCACTCGCCCAATTGTTTGCCACAGACTCCCTGGTTCCTGCTGGGGCTGGGAGTGGGGGTTCCTGTGCTCAGAAACCCCTCGATGTACAGTGCCATCGAACCCTCACCTGGGCCTTCCCTCAGTCCTTGCCGCTGCCACCTCAGGGCAGCTCCGGTTTAAACCTTCCTCTTCCCCCTCACGCGGGTGAGAGATCCCCGCCACAGGTGCCGGTGTGGGCCTGGGCCAGCTTCTGCAGCGCTTCTACAAAAACTGACTGCACATCAGGTTTGTCAAATCCAGCTTCTGATGCTCCTACCTAGGTACCGACCGAAACAGTGCTCCTAGTCGTGGCAACGGAAGTAAATGTGACCAATTACGCCACCGAGAGTATCAGAGCCTCTAAAGGATCAGATCTTCAATCTTTTCAGCGTTCTTTACTGATTCATCTAAATAATGTATTTTGTCATTTAATATTTCATTTACTTTTGTGATCAAGTTACATAATGCATACATCAAATTGCACTGCTGATTTTTCATTGACTTATGTACATATTTTTCTAGTCAAATTGTTATGCATATGTTAGATCAATTTGCATATGTTAATAACCAGAATGCATAATTTACTGCTTTGTTTTGCATATTTTTGTAGCAAAGACCTGTGTTTTGTTGATCCATTTCTTCGACTGCACCTTCCAGGATGAGTTACTGTACACACATTAACTGTTAACATTTTACAGAGCTTTATTTAACAAAATGCATATTTCAGGAGTTGGATGTCTCTGACATGCTTGCTGAGCTGCGTACCTCACCAGCTGAACACACTTCACCAGTGGAGATTTCCATTCACCACAAAGTTTCCCATACTTTACTGCAGATAAAATTATATGTGGTTCTGGTGAAGACCCATATTTTGTAAAACAAGACTGAGCTGAAAATTTCAATGCTATCTCATAAAATCATAGGATCACAAAATGGTTCTCATTAGCGCAGTTCCATTTTGCTTATTAGAAATGGATTCCACCATCCACAAACTTATAAAAATCCATATATGTTTTACTTTTAGGTGGTTTTTTTTCTGTTGTAATATATGGATGAGCATTTGTATTTTAAGTTCCAGGGGTGAACATACTTTTCTCGCAGAGAACACATAATGCACACTAACATGGTAAGAACAGCTAGCAAACCTTCACTTTCTTGTGGCGTACATCTGGAAATCTGCTCTCTCTCACAGACACCTTTCACTTTTATGTAACTAATACCTTTTCCCAGAATATGAAAAACAAAAAATCTAAAGACTGAATGTCTTAACGCCCAATACTCACCAGAAAGACTGATGCTTCTGGTTGTGATCCAGCCTCTTCCCAGGACAACTTTTGTCTTCTAATTATGAAGAGTCACTGCAATAGAAAACAGAGTTGAAACATACATGGCTTAAGTAAACTAATAGAACTTCAAATACCAGTATACATTTTAGTTAGTAATGTTTAGATCAATAAATTTCTAAGCGTTTTCAAAAGTTATAAAGCATACCTTCTTCCCTAAGAACAAAGAATTGTACCTCAATAGCCAAGACAAAATACGGTAAACTTCATGACAAGCAAAGATTTAAAGCTATTATTTTTGAAAAAATGGTCCTGGCTGTTTCAAATTCAAAATCAGGTGTAACTGAGAGAAAACAGCCTGGGTCTGAAAAACATTTTTTCAGTATGACTCGATTAAAGGAGATCTCAGGTGAACCAATCAACAGGTTGCAGCCACAGCAATGGTGCTTTCAAATTTCTGAATAGTTTATTCTATTCATTTGGCTAAAATCCTTATCCTTATTGCACACAATGTCTAAGGGATACTTCCTAAACTGTTTAATACATGTGGTGGATAACCGTGTTTCTTGGCACAAACAGAAATGGCTTAATAGGGATAAGCAGGAGTGCGCATACAGAATAGTTCCAACAGCTAGTTAATAGTATTTTCCATGGTCCCATCAAATGGCCACTCAGAAAAGAATAATTCAATATTAGGCAAGGCAGCATGAATAATACTCTTCACTATGTGACAAACCTTCGTAGTATACCTTGAGCTAATAAATAATTTTAGAGTAAGCAACAGGTTCCATCCCTCAAAAAACACCTGCAAGGGCTGGATTAGTACTTCTTGAGATCATATAAAAGGCTCTCATTGACTTCTGGAGCACATCTTGAAATGCCTCTGTTTTTCTTTTCATGTTCTGAATGGAGAGCCCGGAAGCCTCTGCGCTCTTACCTTCACGCTGGGACCAGACAGCGTCTAATGAGGAGAGCCTCTCTTTTCTTCTTGTGCCAGTACAATACGCTGTACAACAGGCATAATTTAAAAGGAAGGCAAATTGAAAAATAACTCCTTGACTGTTCTTCCACGTTCCTCAACATTGCATGAACTCTCTCATGCTCCAAATAGTCCTCGCTCCAGCCAAATCCTTCCTTTGCTCAAAACCCCCGCAAGCGGCTGCAGCTGGTTTGTGCGTTTGGCAGATGACACGGTTTCAGAACTCTCAGCACAGCCCATTTAGTGTCTGAACTGAATGTGGCAATGATGGTCACACAGGTCAAAGGTTCATTCATCTTTTCATAAGATTTGAACTGGGCTTTGGTGGATTTTTCAGGCCTAAATCAGACAAACAAAAAATTAGTACACTGATAGAAGTTGTCTGAATATCTTCACAACACAGTTCTAGTTTACTAACTTCAGCCCATTATCCTTTAGACAAAATTGATTACTGTCTTTTACTTCTGTGCTATAATCCTTGGTATTTTCAAACCAAAATTTCAAAATTTCCAAAACTGCTGAATTTTTAGGAATTTATCGCCCCCCCAAAACCCAAAATTGTGGAACAGAAGAAAAAGAACTGTTCTGATGGGAGCAAAATCTCAGTGCATGATTACTCAAAGAGATTTTTTATATTTTTTTTTTAAATCCAAAACTACGTATTACAATGCAAGGAAAACAGAAGCTCAAAACCACATATCAATGAACAGAGAACAACCAGTTTCACAGCATCTAAGATGCAGTCATGCATTGTAACGGCAGTAGCTCCAAAGCTGCACAGCCTGGGACAAATGAACAGGAGCCAGCATCTAGCCCCACTTCAGCCTATGCCACTGGTTCTTTAACTGTCTGTATTTCCAGAATTGTTAAACAAATAGTGGTAGTAATGCATAGTGGTGTTCATCTTCAAAACTAAGGATGGTGGTCTGAAAAGTTTCTTGCCGTGTAAATCACCTCAGGCTCAGAGCATACAGTCCACACAAAACTGAACATGCCACACATCATCTACTGACCATATCCACTCCACTGTTCAACTCAATCTTAACTGCTTTTAGTGTAAATGCTCATTACTCACTACAATAAACAATGTAAGCTTATATCTAAAAAAAGAACAAAAGAGACAGTATTTGACAGAATGCCAGGCATTGTGCTCTTACCATCGATTAGCGTGTTTTATCTATTATCCTACCAAACAGCTAAAAGCCCAGTAAGGCTCCAGAAGACGAAACTCCAATAACCCACATTGAAATGCATCATAGAAATTTGAAAAGAAAAATAAAAAAAGCAAACCTGTTAAAACGTTGTCAATATTGTCATGACTATGTCTTAGAAATCCATGCAATCTTTAAAGTGCGAGATTCCCCCACCTCCCCCCCCCCATTTCTTTTATGCTTTTAACATAAGCTTCAAGTAAAGGAAGACAACTCCATGTGCCAATGTCAAAATCACCCAGACAAAGATTGGGTAGATGACATCACAATTCATGTCTGTTTTGTGTTATTTTTAATTGGGTGATGCTCAGATGATACATGATGCTGACGTGCCAGCCTTTTATTAATAAGGCATATATATCTTTCTCTAAAGTATTTGTCTGCACATTGAGAGGGCTATTAAGTCTCTTCAAGAGCCCACCACATAATTACATGTTGAGGGGAGAAAGAGAGAAAGCATTCCATCAAGAATTACGTCCATACTCTTAAAATGCACCCCAAGCCAATAAAGGAGGAGGATGTGAGCCTCACAAGCCTTCCAGAAAGAAGAAATGGGATGAAGATATATTAAATGTAAATGGAATTCCATTTTTAGCATGTGGTCAGTGATGTATGAGCTCAGAACTGAACTCATACTGCGTGAAAAATAGGAATGGCTGGAAATCAGCTGCGCTACCAAATGGAAAATCTCGGAAGAAAGCACCATTATTGCTCAGCTCAGCAGATTTACATAAGGAAGAAAACATCTCTTCTTTTAGCAACTTGCATCTATTTTGCTCAGCTTAGCTGTATGCATCAAGTATTTCAACCTGGTTGCCAAAATCACTTGCAATAGAACATGTGGATCCTAAAACAACAAAAGGAAGTGGGAAGACTAAGGTCGAACTAGGTGCGATTTAAATAAATCAAATCACCATCCAGAAATAAAAGCGTGCTTAGAGGTTAAATGCATATTTTAGCATCTCAAATAAAACAGGCTAGATTTTAAAAAAGCAGTTAGGATAACATATCTCAGTTGGAAAATTATAAGCTAGATATTGACCTTTAAGTACTCAGCCTGAAAACCTCATGTGTGCATGTTTATTGTAATCTTTGTTTTAAATGGGCTGGAATCAGTTCGTAACCTTTTTGTCACAAATTATTTTAAACATTTATTTAAAAGGATATGTATAATTCTTTATAAAAATACACAGTATTAAGTGTTCCTTATTACCATTTCTCATTTTACTCTATGAAAGCTAATGATAATACCAGGTTTTCTCCTTTCTTTAAAGGTTACAAAACACAATGTCTAATAAATCCTCCGGGCTGTTTCATATTCAACTGTATCTACATTTATCCCTCTTTCAATACTAGGCTTGAAAGGTTCAAAAAAGGAATCTCTCTCAAAAGTTAAAATGAAACTCAATTGCTGTTTTTCGACCCAGTGTAAAACTGACAACTTCACTTCTCTTCAGAAGCTGAAGTTGAGAATTGACTTTATCCTCTTTAAAAAAATTCTTTATTTCAATAAGGTTTATCTTCCTGGTTGAAGACAGATCTCTCAAATGAGGTTCACTATTCCAGGCCACGGGAAGTTCATCTGCAACATCCTGCCTATTCACCTGTAGCAGAGTGGATGCAAAACATGCTTCTCCATTTGAAGTAAAAGAATGTAAAATGTGTTTACATTTAATTGCATTAAGCACATTACCTCCCCAAGGTTCTACTAGAATCCAGTCTCTACATGAAGCTTTATGCCCTTTGTATTGCCCTGTCATAGGCCATAATGTCCTATATTATCACCATAATGATCAATTACTTCATGACTTTTAATAAAGGGTGTTGAGAAGTCATACTGCCCTTGAGTAAATATGAGTTAAGAGCTTATTTTAGAACCCTGGAAACGTAGAAACTATCAAAATACGTAGATGAGGTAGGATATACATCCCTATGCAGTTCTCCAACAGGAAGATCATCACTTCCAGGCTCCTGCAGTAATCAGTAACTAAGTGGATGCTTAGTATGCAGAAGCCCTAATATTAAGATGAGCTAAAAGGCAGCAATGGCAGCTAATCTGCACATGAAAGTGCAAGTGAGATGATTTTTTTTTTTGGCATTTTCTAGTCTAGTTGTCATGTGACATGATTTTCAAACAAGAGATCTGTTTTTCTGTTGAAAATATCTCAGAGAAAGCAGGCAATACTTGAAAATTATTTTTAAAAGGAGAAGAAATAAGGTACTCACATTTCAAAATTTTAGAAATTTTAAAAAAATGAGAAATCAGAATCCCAATTTCTGGGTGTATGTACATCAGTCTGTACAATCATATTGTAATACATACAGAAATGAGCCTTCAATTATATAAATTCTCTGGTGTGCAAGTGAAGCCTAGCAACTTAGACACTTTTGCTCAAAACTGCATAGAGGAGATCCTTAAGAATCATCAATGAGCTCAGATTTTTGGCAGACATCACAGAGGCAAAATTAATTTACACTCTTTGTACATTAAATTTCTGACCTCCAGGTAGTACAGCCCTTACCTTTTATTGTAAGGATACTTATAATATTACATATAGCGCACACACTAACTATGGGGCAGTTCTGCACTTCTTATTACTTGGGTTAGCATTAATTATCAATTCCCTGATACAGGGAATTGACTTTAAAGTATATTGACAACAATATACAAACCATGTAAATATAATACAACAACAGGAAAAAATGGGCTTCTAGCTAAGCCTCGTGAAGCTGTTATTACAGATGAGTATACCTCTGCATACCTACTGATGTCTGCTTCCATTATACTAATTTTACATGCTAAGGTACAGTGCAAACAAAAAGCCTTATTGGAAGGCATCTATTTTAACATTTTTAAGGGCTTTGATACCTTTTTAGGCCGTCATTTTTGCTAACTGCACAGATTCAGAGCCCATTTTCCCGTCATAAATGGTGTTTTCAGTGTCATAAAAATGACTCATGCCGAGTCACCTCAAATAATACAAAGGAATGTTGCACAAGGAAAAGGTGAATGCTAGAACAGATGCTTTTTTCTGAATTCCTACACCGTTTGGCAAAAGAAAATCTTAATTCATGTAAGAAAGCAAAAAGTTCAGTATTTACATCATCTTTAAATTGCTTAGCATGAGTTGCTTGACAGAGAAAGTAGAATGCAAATTTGATGAAAATATGTAAAAACTGAGGAATATTCAGAAGAATAAAAAAGAGAATAAGGGACGTATTCTGTTACATATAGAATCATTTAGAATTCAATATTTGATTCTGCAAAGAATTTAATAAGTTATTTGATGAGCAACTTGAATCACAGGTCATGTCATTCCATTCAAATCCTGTTAATGTAGGTAAATAAATGGTTTAAATGGTAGGTAAATAAAAAGGTTTAAATGTAAGTATTCTAAAACAAAGTATTACAATCAATACACAACCTGGTGGGCAGCACAGATGCAGTCAGACCAAGAAAAATCTGAAATAGTTAAAGTTCAGATTTATTTAGAAATAATCTTTCGATTATCCTGAATTAAATTCTTTATCCTTAAACTATAATATTAGTAATAATCTCAGCCCAGCCAGAATACACTACAACAGGAAATTATACGTATTTGTAATTTATACTAAATTGCAGTTTATTGTGCATTTCATTTGACAGATTTAATATCTGTGGCTTCTTGGTTTTCCTTTTTCTCCCTCATTATATAATTTCATATTTGTTTTCCCAGTTCACTTCTCTGATCTATGGCCCATCCCTGCTTTCCTCTCTTCAATAATTAAATTCCCGCCTTCGTGACTGAAGCACGACTATGCTTTTCATTAGAGCAAGTCTGTTTTTTAACTTTGCTTTTGTTACAGATTCATGAAATGCCTTTTGAAATTTTTAAAGACAACACGTACTTGAAGAACAGATTAAAAGCAGAGGAAAATGAACAGTAATGAGCTCATTTTCAGAAAAAGAACTCATTAGCATGCGGTCTTTTTGATTTCTGTCAAAAAAAAAAAAAATGGTCCTGGGTGCAGTTCTTTCTGTTGCCTTCAGGAAATGTCCTGTTGCTAGAGCGTGCAGGGGAGGGGGGATGAAGGGGGAGGCAGGAAGAGCCTTTAATAAGGATTTCTTTTAATGAAAGATCATTAAAAAAAAACAATTTAGAGGTGAATTAGGGGAAGCATTTCTACTAGTGTTTTGAGTTTTCTTTTTCTATCCTGTTTTCACTATCTCCTTAGAAGACGGGTGTAGCAAGTGGGGGAAAAAAACCCCGGAGATGAGGCTAATGTTTCTATTCTGCATCTGGAAAAGTCATGATCTCTCAAAAATTTCATTAGTATATTACTTCAGATTAGCCAGCTGTCTAGAGGCTAGGTTCCTTATCTTGGATGCAAGTTCAAGAATTTCAAGTGGCTGTCTGAAGTAGATTGATTTTGGGTGGCTACTTTTTTTGACTTAGATGAGAAATTGCATCTTGCATTAAGAAAGCTTTCCAGTGAAAACTGTGACATGATATACATTTTTACAAATTAAGAATAAAGAAGAAGAAAAAGAAAGGAAAAGATTTCAGTGAAATATCTTTCAGGCACAATTCCCTTGTGGCAAAATATGTCCAACCAACTGTAGTCTGAAGCTTATGCCCAGACCTTGTATTGAAAACCTTTCAGCTGTCTTTTGGTGTATTTCTGAAGACATGTATAGTCTACCGTCATAACATTTTTATAATGGAGAAAAGTGTTGAATCTTATTTCCCACTTATTTACATTGGTGAAAACCAGAAAATACCTCACTTGTGGCCAAAAAATATGTGACAAATATCTCTAATTAAATTCCAGTTTTTCATAAAATAATCACACGCCTCTCATACATATTATAAAAAATAACAATATAATCCTCCTCCCCTTCTCTCCCCACCCACCCCACCCCACCAACAGAAAAAAAAAAAAAGAAGATAAATAAGAATTCTGTCCTTGAAACAGATTGTCAGACAAATGTCTTTCAACTGTTTCAACTGTATGGAAAATACATCATTGACTTCAATGAATTTGGAATCAAGTTCCGATACAATAACATGAGGCTGGTATGGTGAGGACCAGAGTCCATATGCATCAAATGAAGAAAAGATTATTCTCAAGAGTATGAAAACCCACCAAGTTTTCCTCCCAGCTGTGCCTACACAACCTCTATTAAACCACTCAAACTATTGCAAAATTAGTGCATGGCTTCTAAAACAGCTACTTAAAACATCTGAAAAACATTCAGATCCCAAGAACTATAATGGTGACAAACACACACCTTGATCTCATCCACATAGTAGGATATCTAAAACACGCACTAACTGACATTCATGTAGTCTGTTCTCTTCACCATTTTAAAGAATTATTGTATTTGCCATCTTTTCTTCTCTTAGCCAAGCTCAGTGTCCTATGAGGCATAGTGAAGACCAATTGCCTTGTTTTTATTCTTGTTCATAATCATGTGTTTTACTGTTTATTCATTATTACACACTGCTTAAAATACCATTGGATATATGCTCTGTATTGGTATGCAACAAATTAAAAAGTACCATTTTCATTTTATAGGAACACAAGTAGCAGATGTTTCCAAAACCAACTTTCTTCGTCCCCACAAAGAAAGTCCTATTTTACAAAACCTAGTATTTTATATTAACTTTACTTGCACTATTTAAACATACAAGTAAATAATTTATGAAAATCCATGAAATAGAAAATTAATGTAAAGGTCAGTAGGCTATCAGAAGAAAAAGTGACCTTTGATGCTGGAAATCATTGGAGATTTCTTCAACTCTGCATAGATATATTATGCAGTGCTTTACTCAAGACATTTTAATACTAAGTGGGGGTGGGTTTAAAAAAAATAAAAGGCAGATATGAATGTTTTAATCCATATAAATCCTTTATATCATTGTAAGACTACTGAAGTGAAAGACACTGGTGAACAGGAGTACATATCATTTTCCAAAACAAAAATGAATTACAAAAATGAGGTTCAGTATGTTATTAAATGTACTGAATACTACTCTATCATTTTATCAGTCTGCAGCACAAAGCTTACTTCAAACGTAAAAGCAGGATTTTCAGGATTTTTTCCCAACCACAACATCCTCAAGAATCAAAGGAAGGAAGAATAGGTTTTTAATATATATCACATCAAATGTACACTTTCTTTGCTTGCTAAATACTTCCTTTTATCTTTCTCATTCTTACTCAAAGTAGAAAGAAACATTTAATGCAAAACAAAAAGCTTTTCTTTCTTCTTTTTTTTTTTTTTTAAAGAACTCAAAATTGAAGTAACATCATCAGTTAGTCAGTTGAGGTCAGTGTACTTTTACACACCAGTTTATTTCTAGTAGCTTCTCATTGCTTACTCAAGCAGCAGCACAGAGAGAACAAATCCTTTTGTTTCTCCACTGCCTCTGTTTTAGAAGACAAGATATCTAAGAAAACCTCTAACTATATAACTAGGGATAGCGAAATAGTTCTGCATTTTTGTCTCAAATCACAGTTTTTGCAGGAATCTTTTGTGTTTCTATGAACAGCTCGCTATAGTAAATTTTGTAATGTATCTTTTTACATTGTTCTCATGGCAGAGGTATTTGAAGAACTTTCAAAATACATTTCCAGTTTTGACACATTACATAAAGAGGTACTGCATATTAACCTAGTTTTATTGGCAGTGATATCACAGCAATCAAAATATCCTTTATGAAATGCCAAAACAAAACCAGTATCAGTACAGTTTCCTTAAAAATACCAGTGAGTCCTCCTAACCTTCTACCTCATTCATTCACAGTCATAAAAAGCGGAGTTCAGCACTTCAGTCAAGATGTGCAGAATCAAGTGTGTAAATTATTACCTCCAGGAAGGAAGAGACTTACCCTTACTGGTGAGAAATGGGGTAGCAGCTGCCGAAGAGAGGTTCTCATAATCCAGAAAGCAAACCAGAACAATAGCATTCCACAGTGAGATGGGAGGAAAATAGGTCAGATAAGAGCAGTGGGTTTCAACTTCTCAATTTGCAAACTCCCTGCACCTTTTCCAGAAGCATGGCTCCCTCTGTGACAAATGCCAGCCCATGAAAAACCTTGGACTTTTCGAGTTATCTTTTCCTTGCTTCTCACGAATGGTCCTGGAATTGAAAGCAACCAAATAATAACTGAGAAGATTTAGCCAAAACCTTTATGTCTTTCAATAGTTACATGGAGTTTAAAAAACAAAGCAAGCATTAATGGAAGTATAGGACAGCTAAATATTCTGAGGAAGAAAGAATAGTTAAAAATATTTGTTCACTTAGCAATGTTCAGGTGACATTTCTGGAAATCACAGTGAATAAAAGAACTAACTTGGGTTATCAGTTTAATTCTTAAGAACCAGCACTGCAGTTTTTTTTCCTCATGATTTTCAAAGTGGGAATGACCTTGTCAAAGGAAAACATGAAAACCACAAATGAAGTGGCTGGAATAAAACTAATGCCAGTGCATCTTACAGTACCAAGGAGTCCTGACCTAATCTTTAATCTTTTACACAAAATGAACCTGATCTTCAACTTGCTGCCATGAATAATTCACACATTCTACAATACTTTATAGGGAAAGAAAGTTCCAGCATGTAAAACCAGGGAACTCAACTATACAGTAATCAAGTCCTTTCAAAACTGCATGCAAAACTTTCTTTAGGTCAATCTGTCCACGTCAGAACTACATCAATAAAGTTACCATTTTGGTACATTTCTGACTCTTATTTCCTGACTGAAGTTTTAGGTCAAAAATAAAACTCAATCAACCAAAGCTGTGACAACAAGAGTAACCAGCCTCAGGGTCATGGAAACTACCTGTTAGTTTGCTGACTGCTTTTCACTATGCATTTTTGCTGTTCTGTATCACCAAGTCTTGCTTGGTACTGGACATATGGCAAGGTCCATTTGTTTTACTCCAAATGCTCCCTTCCTGCCCATCTTTTTTTAAATCTTTGCCATTTTGCTTGGTTGCTTGGTGCCATCAAATTTCCCACACCCACATGGCACCTGTTACGTTAACATTGCTTGTGGTAAGCTCATTAAACTGTTTTTTTTCCCCTCTATAATTGATACACAAGAAAACTATAAAAGCTGTAGCTTGGCTGTAACATCAGCTGTTGTACTACCACAGGTTTTAGAAAGATAAGAAAATACACAGTAAATTGGGTTTTTTGTAGCGTATGATCTCTTTGGTCACTGGCTACTGGGGCAGTACCTTTCAGCTCACTTACTCTGCTCTTCACTCCAGCTCTGAGGGAAACTACAGATGGTGGTAAACTCCCATAAGGACCAGTAGGATCAGAATTTAATTCATAGTGTACGGATCGCGTATAGAATTACTGTGAGAAGCTGGCTGTCAGCATTATGATACACGATGGCCCCATTCACTACTCGGACTCATTTTATTACACTGCCTCTGATACTTTCTTTGAAGCCAGTGAAATGAAGAACAGACAGAAGAGAGTAGGTAGACAATTATGCTGTCAAAGAGCTGATAGAGTTTATTTGGCCTTGCTCTGAGCCTCTGTGCTTTCTAGGAATGTAAAACAGATGATGGTGGAAAGAGAAAGGAAGTGCCATTGGTACACAGTGCCCCATTCAGATTCAGACAACTCTTCATCCACATCATTTTCTCGGGCCTAAAATTCCCTTTCAGTTAATGTCTGTGACTCCAGAGACATCTAACCCACGTGATGGCAGCAGCATGTAGGTACCTAAACGTGACTGGAGGAATTTTGAAAATTTTGCTGTGGATACAATATCAGCCAAGCATTTAAATTCCTGCCTCATTTTAAGATATGAATCCATATTAGCAAGATTCATTTCTACCCATTGAATAACAACTTGAAGCTTTAATAGGAAAAATGATGAGTGACACCCTGGACAATAATGAAAAAAAATCCCAATACATTTCAGTGGGGACAAAATTTTTTTTTTTTTTTTCCTAAATGTGTGCATTCATTTTTGAATGCAAACCAAAAAAAAAGATCTATGACACAGGACCCCAATAGATCTCTTCCTCACAATTTCACACAACAGTTTTCTCATCAGCTGTAAACTCATCTGCCTACACAACTCAGGGATCATTCTTCTTTCTGTTCCCATAAATTCAAGAATAAACTATAAAGTCCATATTTATAGCAAGTATAACTTTGGATCTCTCTCCAATCTATATTAATTTTTCCCTAAGGAAATTAATGCCCCCTTTTTAGGGCAGAAGTACCTCCAAGCTCCCCTTTGGATTCCAAACCTAGAAACGTTCTACCGAGCAGCGTACAACAGCTTAATTCTAGGTCATGGGTATTCTTCCAGACGGGTATTTTTTCCTCTGCATTTTAAGCATTAGGCTGCAATCTTTTGTAATCCCAGCAGAGGGCAATATAATTAAACCATTTATAAAAGGCTTTTCAAGGCAATTGCTGTACAAGCTCCACCGGCGCACCTCGGGTTTTGTTGTTGCTGTGAGTTTGGGTTCCCATGCCAAATGTTTTAACATTAAAAATGCTTTTGATCCCAAAAAGGTTCAAACTGTTTATTTCTCTTTTACCGCCCAAAATGCACAAGTGCATTCTCAATGCCTGAAAACATCTCTCTGGAAAATCAAGACACAGCCCCCTTTGCTATCATTTTTCCTTGTCCTCAGTCACCCATCTGAATGCAAATCTGGTTACAGTATGCCTCACATCCATAAGAAATCTGCACATTAATATGTAGTTTTAAAAATCTAGTCTCAGAGGTACCTTTCAAAATGGATTAATGGGCAAATTGGAAGCAAATCAATTGAAAATACATGATAAATGTTATTTAATTAATTCTATGGCTTTGCTATTCACACACATTCATCTGTGCAGTCAAATACTCACATACATATGAAATGAAACCTCACTTTAAAAGCATAACTGCAGGGAAACCTGCACTGAGAATGAACAATAAAGCATTATTTTACACTATGCAAGTTTATGGGTCACGAGAGATTGTGCACTGTTTGTAAAGATTATCCCAAGGATGAGGTTCTGTGGTTTTATTTACTGAAGTCTAGATACATTTATACACTTATGAGTTCTTAGAAAGATAACCAAAGCTCTAAGACAAGAACAGAACAGCCACCTGGCAGATTTTACAAAATCTCACAATACAACCAACTGTATTAGAGTTTTATAATTCATGAAGGAGCAATATCCCCTACTGAGCATTATAACCAGTCAAGATAACACCAAGAACAGCTGGTAAGTCTGTCAGTGCGATTTCCCTCTCCTTGAGTGCGAAGAGACAGAAGTATGAAACAGCTGGAAAATATATTCAAAGTATGATTGGCACAGTGTCATAATCAAAGGTAAGCTGGTTGCAAAACACTAGCTTTATTTATTTCTCATCTAATTTGTAACAAGACTCATATATGGATGGAAATGATAAACAAAGTGATAATATGCATTCGGCATACCTTTACGTAGATTCCATATGTGCAAAAAGAGTGGTCTTGTGCTAAAAGTACTTTAATGCAGCTTAGAAAAAAATAATGTTTGAGTCTTCTCATCATTTCTTTTATGGTAAAGCTTTTGGCATCTTCAGTTCACCGTGTATAAAATGGCAACGGTATTACCTGTATGCCTGTCAATGGTTTGCGCAGCAAGAGGAGATTGCAAGTTCTGTCATGAGTCAAATGTTCATTCAAGTCACTCCTTGGCTGCACATTCTGCAGAGAAAGAAGTAGCCTATGCTTTAGTAATATTCATATAAATATATATACAATATAATATATGCTATGCTTGATACAATTCAAAGCTCAGCTGAGAGTTTTCCATTTGTAATATAACCAAACAGTAATATGCAGCAAGAAAGCAATGTGGTTAGAACACAGAAAAACCCTTTGCACAAAATGTTCTAATTTTTTAGTAGACCACAAGAATCTGAGTGTCTTCACTGGCACGTGACAAGATGCAGGATAGCGTATAGGAACTGCATGCCCTGTCTCCTTGCATTTCCAATTCCTGTCCTCATCAGACTGAGAAGAAAGGCTTGTGAAGAAAGAGCTGATACCTCCTGCTTCTATTTCACCCCTTTGCAGGTCACACAATCTAGCATCCACTTGCAAGTGTAAAATGGCTTCTTTATTTTCATGGAGATAGCTATTATAGAAGCAAAAGTTACTTCTATACGCCTTTTATCTGCAGTGTTCTGCCAGCTTTTGTTCACACGAAGAAGCCAGAAAGGACTAGATGACTCGGTACATTAGAGGTTCATAGTGGGGGAAGAAAAAAAAAAAGAAAAGTCGTCTTCCTTGCACTGGAGAGTGACTGACAGTAAGATAACGTTACCAAAATGCTTATCAGAGTATCTGTATAAGCAACAGAAGTAATGGTGCCTGAGAGTTTAAAAGTTTTTGACATTTGAGAAACAGCAAAGCACTGAGAGAACAGTGAAGTTTCTATTCTTACAGGTATTTAAAGGTGCAGCAGGCTGAACAAATATGGGACAGAAAAAAAACCACAACGTTGATTTAAATAATCCTGCTTTGGGACAGGACTTGATCTATAAAGATCCAGATGTATTTCTCTAATTCCCATACATCTGTGTCTTCCAGCTGGATTCTTCTTTGGCAAGATGGTAATTGAATGAAAGGTTTGGGGTTTTTTCCTGTTTCTGGGATTTTCACAGTCTCCTTCTTTCATACAGACAGATACTCTAGTATGTGTGGGAACTGAGATCACAGCTTAGCAGGGCACGTTTTTAATGAAGGTTTTGGAAACTCAGTATCCTTCAGACCACCGCTCTTTTTAGATAAGATCCTCACATTTTTAATGGTCATTCCTTTAGGAAATATGACTAATTACTCTCAGACAAAATACTTTAGTTTTCAGTTGAGGTTGACCCTTTTGTTTCTAACATTTACGTTATTTGATGCATTAAAGCTACTGTTAGATTTGGTTGCATATACACAGACATTACATAAGGATGATTAATGGTTTCTGTTCATGTGGCATTGCCAAAACTCCACTTCCCTGTGCAGTGCAGCAGCAAAAAGATGATATATTGCATGGAGTTCAGAGTTCAGCGAATGCCATCTAAATTAATTACCAGTTTGGAGGGACTGATTCATCAAGCAAACCTGAAATAATTAAATATGTACAGCTTTACCTAAACAAGACCTACTACAGGAGGATAAATGAATAATCAAACACATAAATATTTAACATCGATAAAGTGATCTCAATTAAAAACTCAATATTTGCATATCTTAACCACAGTGTGACATCATGGGTCATGACCTTTGCTTAAAATGAGATCTAGCTGCAGCCTAAAGAGTAGAACTATATAGAAAGGGACTGAAAAAAGCCTCACCTTAGCATTAAGAAAATGGTAGTATAGTTCTGATTGGTAGTAACTTGCAGCTGTTCAGAATTAATGGTTACACAGCAGTGCCTCACGCTTGCAGGAACATTGCAAAAAGCAGTGGCTCCAACTGAATTTCAGAGGCATTAAGAATGAAACTTCACCCTCCTCCTCAGAAAACAGCAGGGTGTACACTTTAAAAGGCCATCCCATTTTGAGCATTTTAAAAAACACTTTGTATAACAAGACAGAAAATTCACTGGCAATTCAATGTGGACAAGGGCAAAACTAAAAAATGTCTTTCAAGCTGGATGCCAAAAAAACACCAAAAGCCTCAAACCTTAAAAAGCTAGTTAAAAACTGAAAGGCTTTCTTTTCTCCAGCTATAACACACTACTCAAAATTCAGACACGTGGAAGACAGTGAGAACACCTTTGCTATTATATTCAGTGATTAGCTTTCTCTCTGAATTAAAGTTTCACATATTCATGCTAGAGTTTATTTCTTTTTATTTATTAGACTTAAAAATGTCATATATTAGTATATTAAATAAAAATTATATCTTACATCTGAAAACAATCATCAACAATATTGGTAAAAACTAAATACACACCCAAATATGTATTTTCGGTACCATGGGAAGCCATACATCAACATTCAAGACCACTGACTGTTTATCTGATTTGCTGGTTCATTGCAAAAGGTTTTTTCCCCCCTTGTTCAGACACAGAATACTTTTCACCCATGTTCATTTAAATGACCCAGAAAACATCTATCTTTTCTCCACTCTCAAAATGGCCTAAGCATCTAGTGATTCTGTTTCATCAAACCCATTTAATTTAGAGCACTAGTTTTTGTACGGTTTCTTTTAACTCATCAGTGCATATAATTTCCATATATTTTCATTTTAGAGAATAATTTGATCATTCTTTCATGTTATAACTAAAGAATACAACTTGCTATAGTTTGTTTTATGTTTTGTAGCTTTTTGCATAAAATTGTCTGTTTATATTGAAAAAAGGTCTATCTACTCTTAGATACACAATCAGAAAAAAATAATAAGATTAAAGTTTTAAATAAAAACTTGCATTTATTTTGGATGTCAGAATTGCCAAACTGAGTAATTTCAGAGGTATGTGGTAGCAATAAAATACTCAGTTGGGAAAGTTATATGAATTTAAAGCATAAACCGTGTAACCCCAGGTGTCTAAAAGCAGTATATTCAAGTGTGCAGACAGAGATCCTTGTTTCGATACGTCCCCCAGGTGCTGTGTATGGGTCTCACAAACTAGGTGCCTCTTGAGTAGTGCAAAATCCATCACGGTATCTTCTCTTGGCTTCTCTTGGAGCATTTCCCCAGTCTTGACACCTACTCATTAGAGGGGACAGCCCTTGCTCACCCACTGCCCTACTGCTTTCCCAACACTACTGCTGACTCCTCAGAGATTTAAACAGACCCTCTCTCAGGGCTCAATTTTCTATTTCAAAGCATCTCATGAGGATGGGGTAGGATGAGACGTAACAGAGAAACTAACCAAAAGCATAACTTCCCACGTGTTTGAGTATATCATCTCTTTCGAGGTAGTACAAAAACAAATAGTAAAGGAAAAAATAAAACAAAGCTCTAAACACAGTTACCTGATTTGTTTCCCCAATGCTGGAGTCTAATTCCCTTCTCCTGGTGGTCATGGCTGCTCCAAATCACAGAAATAGTCAGGCAGGCACAGTCTCATGCGAGGCATAGCCCTGTAAATACAATTTTTTGCCATTCCTAGCAGATGGCCACAGGCTTTGTGATGGCCTGACCCAACAGTGCCAGGTCCCAAGGGCTGGGCTCGACTTGCTGTGGCCCCAGCCAGATTTAGCTGTGACAACAAGCAAGCGAACAGTTCCTCCCCTGCATTGTTAATAACTGTTAAAGCATTATCTGGACAGACAATAAACTCTGCATTCCATATGTAAATACACACATATATATAGGATGTCACCTTTTGCTGACAGCAAGAGTTTGCATGTAACAGAGCACAAAATCATAAACATCCAATAGCTTTTATTCTTTTGCCCAAATGTTCTTAGAATGGCTGATGACGGACACCTTTTAAATAATATTCAGCCCCTTCAAAAATAATAAAGCTCTGTTTTCTTCTCAAACAATTTTGATGTTTTTAGTAAGCAGTTTATGCTATGAATTTCCCTTCTGCATCAATTATTCACTGGAATGAAAGAATCTACTGGAGGGAAAGAAAAGAATCCACCTCAGAGCATTCTTCCACCATCTGCTCTTTCGTAGAGATGGCTGTCAAATCACCTTCACTGAAGTACACAAAAGTGTACTTTTGCACAGCAAAAGTGTCGTTCATTTTTTTTAAATCCTCACCTGAGATTAGAATGGGGAAATCACAGAGGGTTCATCTGTAGATAACTCATCTCACGGGACTCCTCTAAGTGCACGATTTTTCCTTTCCTTTACCAGTGCTGAAGAATAGCACATTTGCTGCAATCATTGTCCTTGTGACAGTTACATGACTGCAGCCAGTAATACCATATTAAGAATATCAATAGCACTTTGGCAGTAATTCTTTTAAACATCCAAAATACGGAGAACTGGGCCTGGGTAGGAAAAGTGAAATTTGTTCTTAAAGATAAAGATTATAGTATGTTGTTCTTTTCATGTGTTTCAAAACAGACAGTTAATAAATTATGCCTCACAAAGGCAGGAAAAAAGATTGTAGACAGAAAATCTGAGGAAGAACAACTGCTGACAGTATAAAACCATTCAGAACGTCTATGACAAGGCAATATTATATGAAATTCTCTGAGACAATGTCATGGTGTAAACGGGAAGAACGGCATTAAATAAAATGTAGAACAGACAAGAACAAGGCAAGGAACACTTGCAGAACTATTTCAACCACTTAAGCACATTAAATTAGATGAAGCAATTGCCTATGGCACCTAAAACAAAATGATACTTTCATAAAAATCAATGAGTGTTACCCACTGAGTAAGAACAGGATTCCACTAAATGGTCAAATTCATATCTGAATTCTGTAAAACTGAGGTAACCCTAATAACCCAAATAACCCCAATTATTGTGACTACATATATATAATTACATAGCAACTGACTGCAAGTATTCAATTAGCGATGATAGCTAATTGAAGATATCACCCAACATACAGCAAGAGTTAAAATAAAATTATTCAAATGTTGCTGAGAAGAGATTAGGGAATGATATGAATGCACTAGTTCATTTCATGGGCCAAATCCATTCATTACTGTAACTGAAAAGAGAATTACATAGGATATGACTTTGTTTTTGTTTTTAGCTGTTGTTTCTTGAATTCCAATAGCGAGGTTACTGCTACCAAATCTTAAGGAGGCCTTTTGGTAAATACATTAGCTTGGAGACATAATTGACAGGGGGAAGACAGAAGGGGAAGAGTTCAAGGAAATCTTCCTACCCCAAAAATGAGTTTCTTTGCTCCCCACTACCAATACTCAAAATTATCATTTTGCCCTATTCAGTGTTGCTCATTTGATTGCCATTCTTCTTTCCTGTTATAGGCTGGAGAACCCCTAAGTGCATCTTGGACCTAATACATCACAGTCACACAGCCATTTACCGTTTCACAGCCTGCATTGGCATTAAAATTCCATTCTTATTTCTGTGACAGAGACTGTAAAAAGAATAGGATTGGTAAACCAGGAAACTGTTATGATGGTGATTGTAATAGGGAAGGGGGAAAAAAATTCCAGTAACACAGTCACACAGCCATTTACCGTTTCACAGCCTGCATTGGCATTAAAATTCCATTCTTATTTCTGTGACAGAGACTGTAAAAAGAATAGGATTGGTAAACCAGGAAACTGTTATGATGGTGATTGTAATAGGGAAGGGGGAAAAAAAAATGTAATTTTCCCCTATTCTTATACTCTGAAGATTACACTTGTGCTCCTTGAACGTTATGCAAAGAAATCAGCAATGTTGGTAAGAAGCAGAAAAGACTGAGAATAGTAATTTATAAAGATATTAGACTCCTCTTGAACATATATACATATGTAATCAAACTGACTTTTAATTAGCATACTATATCAGAATTCACATGCAGTCAGAGTGTTAGCAATGTTAAATTTTTTCCAATGCAAATTCAAAGCAAAGCATCATCTGTGAAACTGCTGCAATGGAGCAGAAACAGGTTGGGTATTTTTTTTCCCAGTGCAATTTTCTGCCTTAATGGAGAAGCACACATTAAAAGCTGGTTCATAGCATTCCAAGATGCTTTGTAATACTGTAAGATTTATTAAAGATGATGTGGTATTTCTTATGCCTCTTGTTCGAACTTTAACAGAAATTATTTTCAGCTAAACAAGTAATTGGATATTATCTCTATCCTGTGGCATTTCATTCGGACTAATGTACTGAGACAACACACTAACAAAAATCAACTTCTAAGAGAATCAAAGGAGGATATGTGATAGACAGCTCTGTTACCAGTTGGACCAGCTCATGTAGCAATGAGTTTTACCTCTGTTCAAGAACAATAAATGAACACTTTTCATTGAATACATCTGATTTCCTTAGTGGTTCTTGCTCACTTTTTCAGTTTATAGAACTTCATATACTGCAGTCCCTCCCCTGAAACACAGCAGTGAATCAAATCAAGCATGACTGGATAAGTGTCTTCTAAATTTAAGAAACAGATCATGAACATTTGAATCACCAGTGAAACAGTTTCATTTGTTTATAGTGAAGTTAGAAACATCCATTCTCCATGGGGTAATTAGCAGAATGGTATCACAGAGGCGTCAGCTGTTTGTAAACTTTTAAAAAGCAATTGGTCCTGTAAGTATCTACCAGAGGCTGTGACCCTGCAGAAACATGAGATGTACATAAACATTTAAAAAAAACCAGCAAATGCAGTGAGCGTCTTTTAATTAAATACCTTAGTCAGGATTTTCTAGACTATTCTTGACGGATTTCTTAAAAAACTTCAAAATTGAAGCAGTCATCAAAGAGCCTAACTATCATATGGAGAAGATCATGATGCATCATTCAAGGTTTTAAATCCAACGTTCTGAAGGAGGACGCCTACAGCATTGTTTTTGTGCACATAACTAATTTATGCCTCAGTTTAGCTGGAATTCCTGAATAAAAAGCTGTTCTCCCTGTAAATCAAATGAGCTTGATCAAATATGTACTTTTGTAACACACCTCCATTACCCTACAGAAGCAGTTAGCGTGTCATTTAAAAATGGTTTTAATCTATTGGCTCCCCACCTACTTGCAAAAAGTCTTGCTCATGACTACTCAGGTGATGGATATTAGTATAGTCTGAGGTCTAGATACACCAAGATCCCACACATACAAGGGGCTCCTCCACTTTTAAAGGAGGAGGCATTTCCTACCAGTTTTAAGGTCTTCTAGAAGAAGTTGAGATTTTCTACATTTCATAGCTCTCCTAGTGGCTGCTTTTGGCTCCTATTCCATGATATTTATGTTACTCATGCCTTGTGATAGGATGCTCTGTATCTGACACCTACTTTAGTATATCTTATTGGTCAGCAGATGCTGAAAAGGTACATGTTCTAAGCCAAACCTTGAGACACTCTATCTTCTTGGATCATGTCAACTGGTTTGAAATATCATTTGGGGACTCAGAAAGAGGAAAAAACCCACATCTTGGTTACGTCCAATAAACAGTTCCTTGTTCCAAATCCTCTTTTCTAACAACAGAACCATCGTACACTACAGAACTATATAACCCAATATCCTGTACTCAGTGCTGTTATGGACTAATATGTTTAATTAATTGTTTTAAAGATTATGAATTACCGCAATGAACATAATTTGATATTATCAACTAAAACTCAACATATTCTTTTAATCCTTTTTAATCTCAACCTTTAAGAGTAGAACCATTGTTTTTAATTATTTTCACTTTGTATTTCAATAACTCACATATTGTCTAAGTCAGGACAAACAAAATACTGCATAATTGAGATCCTATATATAGTTACTAAAATGAAATCTGGGAATAATTCTTGGATAGTTGCCAGAAGGTGACATAGGATTAGTTAAGAACACTGCAGACAAAAAACCTACAAAAGATTGGTATATGGTTATAAAGGAATGTTTGTTTTTTGCATTAATGCCATCTTAGCAAATTACATAATTTGGCTCTGCAGTATCACATATTGGTAGGAGATTAAATATAATTTTTTTTTGGTTAAAATTGAAATAATCCATCAGATATCATTTTAAACTACAAAACTGTTCTATGAATTATCGCAACTTTGCTTTTTTCAGTCACAATGCATAAATGCATAATCCTTCTTGCCACAACAGAAGAAAAATATAAATATGGGACCTTTCAAAATATAAGCTCTGAATAATTCTCAGATTTTTTGGCCTTCTGTCACCTCCCCACAACTGCCCAGAGCAATTAATGGTGAATGCGGCACCTGTAACAAGTGTGAGAGAAAACAGAATGGACCTGACCAACAGGGTGGCCATTTTTCGGCAATTACAATACAGCACCAGGGAAAGCTTGAAGCTGTTCTAAATCGTTTTTAAGAAGGATGAATGATCACATTTTAACCCTTCCTGTCTCTTCCTTCCTCGGATATATTTGCTAGAGCTTTTCCCAAAGCCTAGACACAGAGTATGCAATATTTCATTCCAATGTCTATCATAAAAATGAATATATTTTTAATTCTATTATACATCATGATCTGCTATGTGTACAACATGAAAGTCTTTCAGGATATATTTTCCCTCTACTGAAGTTATGTATTACCTCTCTTAACCTTAGTAAAGTTATATGCATGTATCTGAGAGAAAATCAGAATATATGACTTTGGAAGCTCTGTAATTAGAAAATTACAGTATTTTTAAAACCCAGAGGCACCATAATTAATTACTGTTCTGTATATCTTTGAAAGTTTTATTAATTTTTTGGTTTAAAGTGAAAAAAGTCATGTTTTTCTACTACTTCAAAGCTTTGTGAGAGTATCTTAACTTTAAAAATAATTAGTTATCTCACCCAGGAATGACAATTTTTTCTAGGCCAAACACACTTTGTGCAGAAGCATGATAAAAGTAATGTTGTACCTTGCACAATTCAGTGCACACGGGAGGGCAAGGGGAGGAGGGGGCAAGGCATTTGAAAACAGTATTTTTTGGTATGGGAGATCAGCAATACTTTGCCCTGCTTTCTTATTCTGAAATATTATTTTCATGACACCATGCTAGTGAAATTAATAACTGATTTATTATATCTGGATTATGTTTAATTTTTACTACATATTTCATTACACTGTCATTTTCACACATCTATAGGAAAACACTAGCCTTGCAGAAGTCATCCTGAAATCTGAATTGTACTAAAACAAGAGGCAAGCCGAAAACTAAGTGAACGTCACAAAGTAGACTCCTTACCCTTCCCTATATGGAATTACTCTATTCTAATGGCTTTCATTAGCGAGACAACTTTTCATTGAATGGAACAAGTAACAGACTGATAAAGACAGATCATCAGAAGACTTCTGTATCTTCACAAATGCTGCTTTTCACACTAGTCTGTCAATTCTGTGCTCTGCAACTATTTAAATCTAAAAACAGGACATGATGAACACTTACTGGTTTTGTGAATGAGCTAAAAAGTTGAAACACTAAGGAGCTGGACATTTATATCCATGATACTGTAGGTAGTGCTTAGGAGCTGTGAACAGCTAGTATCTTGCCACATCTACTGACAGGGTAATGGAGAAGACAGAATAAGATAATTCACATATTATCACTAGAACTTGTCTCCAGAACAAGATTCACTAAGCTGGAGTGTATTATTTATGCTATTTTTGTAGATTATGGGTCAGTGCTTTCCAATTATATTACAAGCAGTTTAGAGAGACACATGATACACTCTGAAAAGAAATAAAACTGTCAGACCAGTTGCTTCTAAGTCTTTCTGACCAATATCAGACATCTAGATTGCAAATATCGCTCCTCTAAATATAATTTCTTTTTTATTATGCTGTGCAATCAAATAAACACAGGCTTTCCTGCTTCTGTTCTCAAGACAGTCAGAAAATCGAAACATTAGAAATTTAAATCAGAAGTCTTTTAGGTTTACGCTGGCATTTTAATAATCACCTCACTGTATCTTAATATGTTACCACAAGGGGCAATTTTTCACCTACTGCACCACCTACACTATTTTAACATAAGTCTCCCTTTCACATGCTTTATACTCCTCAGCCTTGTACATTCACATCACAAATATATGCTAATGCATTCAACAGATTATCCACCCTACTGTTCCACTCGGCAAGATCATTAGAGAGCTGCTCTCCTTATCTGCCTGCGCTTTATCTGTATCTCTTCTAACACACATTCAGGGGTTAACGTTGACAGTTTTGGTAAATGTAATTGGTACTTAGTGAACTATGCAAATCTACTATTAGGCAGGAGTAATAATACAAGTAGAATGCTCTTGTTTACCTAGACATAAATTCAAACTTTTCATTAAAGAGGGAATAACCCTCAAGTTTTATGTTTCCAATAAAAAAATAGAACATACAATAATTAATTGCATTCAAAATACTAGAAACTTCCTTTTCCATGCTTTCTTTGGTGGTGTGCATATGGGACTTACTTTTCCATTAAAATGGGGAGATAAAACTCTTTCACTCTAAGCTTCTGGTAGTTAATGGCTATTAGAAATATGATATCATTTTTTTCCAACCTTGGTTTTCTGGAACCTTCTGGTTTGTTATTTTTGCATCATTTTGGTCTTACAAATTCATCTGCATACAGGTAACTATGGTGTAGACTATGCTAGCTTCTTTTCCCACATCGAGTTAGCTCACATCTTTGGCAGATGATTTCCATGTAGAACCAATGGTAAGGAGAAAGTCCTTTCCCCCTGCAGGACCTTCTGTTATCAGTCATAACTTACATGAACCCTCCAATAAATGTTATAATTTTCTTCACACATCCAGAAACGCTGTTCTCAAGTCATCTCATACAAATAACAGCATAAAACTGCAAGCATTGGACACCATACTCTTTCTTGCAAAGGTTTTATGGGCTGCACTAGCTGTGCTGGAAGCTGTACCAGAAGAACCCAAAAGTTCAAAGAACACAGTTCTGTCATTTCCATGGGACAGAGAGACTGCTAGCTGTGCTAAGGGAGCTTGCAAGCATCAGGAACTATAGCTGCTTTTCTCAAAGAAGTTGCAATCCTCTGCAGACACATCTCATATCAGTTAAGATTTCAACAAGACTTCACAAACAAGTGCTGAGATACAGTTATAAAAAACTCTAAATTAGTAAGGGCCAAATTTTACAAACTTTGCTCTGTTGGTTAAAGCTCATCTATGAATAAATCATAAATGTAAGAAACTTACCCCACAAAAATGAGGTGTTTACTTCTGCAAAAATGTTTTATAAAGGAAAATTTACCTTTTCTGATGCAGAAACATCTTGTCAGAAGATTCCCAGTTGACCATAATCTCTTCTAGCCTCCACTCCTCTGTGTGAAGAAGAGTTCAGGGAAAATTAGTACATGTAGAAAGAAAATCTTGTTAGTTAATAAGCTTAACTTCCAAAAGTGAGTAGCATGGCCTCTTTGCAAATAATTTAGAGTAAGCTGTTAGAATGTGTTTCAAGGCAAGGCATGAAAAAGAACAATTACATATAGTTATTCAAACTGTGTCTAATATTAATTGCAGTTGCAAGCACAAATGGGACAAGTCTTATTTCAGAAAAGGCTGCAGGGCAAAACAGTAGGATATTCAGAAAAATGCATAGGGGAAGACAACTTTATACGTTTGCAGCTTAAAGTCCTGAGTAGCAACATTAAAATATTTCCTCTGGAGAAGAGATGAACCAGGATCCTCGTAAGAACAGCCTGCTGACAGTGACTCTTACTGAAAAAAACCAAGTAGATATTTCCCTTTATTATGGGCATTATTTCAATATCTGTTTTGTGCACTGGTTTTGGTTAGAGAGATAAACATCCTGCAAGTTTATAGGCTTTAGAAAAAGCCAGACAATATCCTCAGGTGGTTCTAAAGAATACATAGCAGCTCGATCAACAGTATTTTTCTCCTAGCATACTAAATAAACATGAAAATTTATCCAAATAGACAGAGAGATACAAGCTCTTCTTCTGAAAATGAAGCTTTTACTTGACAAGGAAAAAAGAAACTTTTCAAGTACTTACTACTTCAGCTTTTCTCTGAAGGATATTGGTTTATCAGAAAATTTACCCACAAGGCATTTTTAACGAGCTACTCAAAAAATTTTTGTGCAAGAAAAGTTTAATACAAAGGCAATTTGTCTTCATAATTTAGATCTGTTTTCTATATATTCAGGCTGAATTCACTTAAATATTTATTCAGCCTTTATGTTTCCTTTTGGCGAGAAATAAAGTGGGTTAAACTTAAATTTTAGAAAATGTGACTTTACTCAAAATCTGTATGTAAACTGTATGTAAATTTCTTTTTCCAGTATCTGTTCATAAAGTTTCCCCACTTTGACTTAAACACTGTGAGGGAGCACATAAAAAAATAAACAAAAATTAAAAATAATAAGTGGCATTGAGACAGAAGGAGGACTACAGTATGAAAATCAGCCCAGAAGAGATATTCCTGGCTCCCAGGATACTGTTCAGATGATTCTCAAAGAAAACACTTAAATTTTTAATATTAATGCAGATGCACAAATTGGGCCATCTGGAATAAAAGCAGTAAGTTTACCAGCCCTTGGTTGCGACAGTTTTTTATCATATGCCATATGGAAACAATTATTCAAACCTCATACAACAAAACACCAGCAACTTCCATCATTTTGTATTCCATAAAATACAGGTGTTTTAAAATTCAGAATGTATTGTATGGCCAGTAATGCCTATGTATATTCACACATCAGTGAGAGGTCAAATGGGACTGTGGTCTATGTAACACCTAAAAAAGCAGCTGAAATCCAAAGCATTCAAAAATACTACATAGCATGCTCTTGTAAATTTCCTGGATTTTTTTTTTCCTTATAGAAATGTCATAAACTTTTGAGAAGAAATAGAAGAGAAATAGAAGAGTATTTGTTCTGAGCTGTCACTATAAACACACAACTATGAAATGTAAAAGAACTGCAATTACTTGATATACTTCAATTTAAAGAAGCTGCCTTTCATTAACATACAGCATTATTTTTAGAAAAAAAAAAAAGTAAAGGAACGTAGAGAATATTTATCTACTGTTATTCATTACTTATATTAAAAAAGCATCTCGAGCCATGTCTCACACTCTGGCAAAATGATATTATGGCTGTCACCATGATTCTGTGGTTCAGCCTTCACTCTTGGATTGGCCCCAAATTAAATAATTGTTTGCTACAAGACTGTGACATAACAAAAAGAAAAGTCCATAAAATTTTCTTCTAAAAGTAGGTTAATCACATTTTGATCAGTGCCAGTCTACAAAGCTCACTAAAAATATGTGATCTTTATTTTTTTCACTGTATAGCTTGTAACAGACAAAAAGTAAAAATAAATATATTGACTAACATGGAAGCTATTTTATCCTGTTCTCTCATCGACAAATTTGAGAAAAGACAACCATACAATACTGAGACAATTCAACATCTTGTTATTGCTCTGGATGGACTGAGTCTTACCATGATCAATTGGCTCAAGTACCACACAGCATTTCAGAAAACCATAGGAGACAACTAAACTTGTTTCTGCTTTAAGCTAAAAACAATTCATAGGAGTCTGACTGATATAAACTGAGGAATTTTGCCTAAGCATTGTTTGAAAAGAGGCTCCTTCAGGTGACAAAGGGATCTTCTGCATATATGAAAAAACATGTATTAAGCCCATAGTGGCAGAAGAATATTTTTTGAACCATAGTTTATTAAACCATAAAATAAGTTTTAAGCAAAATTACCAAGCTTAAAAATTGAGGGAAAAAAAACAAATCATGATGATGCACTAAGCCTTGGTGTATGTGCATGATAATTTAATTATGATAGATTGAAGGAGTTCCTCAGACCTAAACAAAACAAAAGTCACACAGATAAATTGCTAGCAAGTTAACATGTATAGCCATGCTTAGAATTTATGATATAGCCCCATTCAGCATCAAGTTTCCCCAAGGGAAATTGCTGAAATTTTGCAGCTTGAAGAGAAGATAACAATTTTCCATGCATGCACACTGTGAAATCTTCAAAGATAAAGTGTTGGTTTTGCTTTAAGCTTTACTTTGCGTTTTGGAATTTAAAAGACAAAAAGTAATTTGTCTTTAAAATTCAGCAATCCATAAACCTGAATGGCCTGATGTTTGTCATATTAAGTGGAAAAAAAATCTCAAGTTCAGTTTTCAATGCAACTTGCAATAACAGTCAATCAGCAGGATTAGTTTTACATTCAATATTATCTTAGGAAACTAATAAAGTTCAATTAACATTCTTAAAATGTTCGAGATAGAAATGGTAACATTACTGAGGTATAATCAAGATACATGGTTTAATAAAGAGCCAACAGTAAGTGTAGTTTTCTTTGCTTTCTGAACAAAGTACATTGTTTTAACAATTTAACCTCTGGAGTTTTTCAAATTTACAGAATTTAGATGTCATAAAAAGTAGAAATAAAATTAATCTTTATATGTTGGATTCTTTTAGTAAACAGAAACAATCAGAAAGGGGCCACCCAATCCTATATTTTTGTTCTCATGAAGTCCTCAGTGTTTCATTGCAGTCGAAAATATTACTAAGATTCTACAGTCTAACACATGCCTTGTAGTTATAAAAAGTGACTATTACTACAGTGCATTTGATATTGGGCAAAATATTTGAAACTTCTTAAAATTGCAAAAAAGCTGATTATAAGCAAGCAGATCATGTATTCTATAGAAAAAAAAAAAAAGTACTACAGAGTATGAGAACATCATCTAAGGTAGAGGACTAGAAACGTTTGCATACACAGACATGTTAGAAATCGCTCATTTGCCAAGAAGCTGGTTATCATGAAAAATGAAATTAAGTTAACCTAGTGATGATCATTGAAATACTCCAATTACATGATAAAAATACCCCTGAAAAAGCAGATCTGTAATGAAACACTTTGTAAACAAGATATACAGATAGAAAAAGATTAGAGCCTGCACAAGAAAGCATATTTGACCATTTGTTTGATACTAGATAACGAATGTCAAAGGATCAAAGATTCCAAAGGCTTTAATGTGATTATAAAAGATCTGCCTTAAATGCCACTGAAAAAAGCCAATTTCAAGCTGTCCATCAACAACACCCTGATTGTTAAGGGGTTTGCAGACATGTGAAAGCTCTACCTGTGTGCCTACACATAGATAAGAGCATCCAAATATAACCTTTGGAGACTGCCCAGAAGCTGGCATTCAATATTTAGACCACCAGACTTAATCTTGAAAAAATGCATACATATAATCCAGATATATTTACTTACATAAAATAATAATTTTCTTAAACTAAATAAAATAATAAATTAAAAGAAATCTTTATAAATTCCAAATAAAGATATAAATTTCATCTCTGGAGAGATGCTAACATATTTATGGCACTTAAAATACTGACCGTGTACTCAAGTACCCCAAACAAAGCACAATATATTTTATTTCCTCCATTACTAAAAACGTTTGCTGTTGTGCATTGTCTTTTGATTATACGGCTGTAACAGCTTTAAAAGGAGTAACTTGTACCTGTGCAAACAGTGACATGACCACAGAGATGCTCCTCAGCCCTACTTTCAGTTCCACTGTACATGTCATACAGTGAGCACACAAGATGACATGGGACTGGAAGCCTGACCTGTTTTCACAGATATATTGATCATGATTCACTTGAGCATATTTTAAAATTGTAGGTCCTATACGCCCACCAAAACAAACCTGGAAGGCTTCTCAAAGTGCTACATAACATTTTTTAATTACTTCCCATCGTGTTTTTTCCATAAAAATCTTTTCAGGGATTCATTGCTAAGTTATGTAATCCCCTTAGCTATACAGCCTAATTATTTTTTTTTCATAAATGAATACTAATTCTACCAAATTCTCTTGTAAAAAAATAGGAAGATTCATAGACATTGGCAAAGAAAAAGTAGAATAATTTTTTGCCCAGATTCATCTGCCACTATGTATCTTGCCATTAGGAAGGCTCTGAAGGAGACAACAAAAGGGACTAGGGGGAGAAGAGCAAAATAAATATTGAAACAATTACAGCCTATAAGAAATATGCTTATTCTTTTTTTTTTTAATCAGGAGAGCTATTTGAATTGTAATGAGCTTTCTGTATAGCTGTTTTTACTAAAGGTAGCATGCCTGTTTTTTTTCAATGCATTAAGAAGCTAAGACTGAAATTGAGGATTATTTTAAACTTTTACTGAGCTACTAAGCATTGGAGACATTTAGTATCTTTCACAAGTTGTTTGGTGTCTTACTGGGTTAAGCCCTATGCAGGAATTAGCCATTATACAGGTGTCAAATCACAGCACAATATAATGTCTGGGTCTGACCTGTCTAACCACAGTGATGGCTTTCAAAGCTCACAGTAGATTTTGCACGAGTCAGCATTGTCTCTTAATGGTTTGCAGCATTTTTAATGTGAGATATCACCAAAATAGCAAAACACAGAACCCTTCTTAGGTCCATACATGTCATGAAAGAAAACAAGTAAGAAAACACAGGTTTTGTCGAGTTTACTGCCATCAGAAGTGTGTGCTTACTGTACCAGCGATACTACACGATCACGGAGTATATGCACGTATTATACCTTCTGTACTGGGCTGTACAATGATTAGGGTTGTAAACTGACAAAATACAACATAATGCAACTGACATAATACAGCATAAAACTTACATAATGCAACTGACATAATACAGCATACCCTGCAAAGGCTCATACACAATCTGTCACTACTTCCTTTATTTGTAAAGTTAATGTTGCCCAGAACCCTGGCAATATCATTTGCTTACATGGAAAGTGTAATACGATTTTTAACTTATGTGCTAACTCACCAGAAACAACACGACTTCAATTCTCAAGGACACATTCCCCAATAATGTAACACTTCTCACTAAAACGGTGCAAGGTGACTCCTGGGAAGGCGACTCAGGCCTCTGCTTCTGTTTCGCTCCATTTCCATCTGGAAAGTTATGCTGTCTTTATGTAAATAAAAAGCAGGCACAAAAAGTCACAGCCAACTTCAGCACGGCCGTTACACCTAGATCTCTGCCACATCAGTCACACTGATATGTCATCAATGAGGTGCGGCAAATGAAGTCATCATTGTTGGCATCCTACCTTAGTTTCAGTCAAGAAAGAGATCACAGTTCATTTTCTCTGGTTTTTTTTTTTTTTATTCCATTCTTTATCTCCTTTGTTGTGCGCTTACCTGAAATCCAGAAGCTGACATAGCAACGTACATTAAAGCAGAAGGAAAATAACAACTCTTCTTATAAGAGACACTGGCAGACAGAGCTAAAGGGGAGAATAGTTTTTTATAGAGAGATTAATCTTTCGGTTTTGTATTCTGGTAACAGAATCTTCATGTACTGCATTATCACTTTGCTTATTAGTAGCAGATGCCTATCTAATGTCATATGTGACCTTAAATTTATTGCAAACTGGAAGGCCCCCTCTGCTTCTCTTGATGCTGTCGTCTTGTGATAGACCATTGTCACACTTTGGCAAATAGCTGGAGTGGTACCCAAGCATATCAATCCAGCAGCTCTGGATTGATGCAGACATTCAAAATGTAGGTCAACTTCTCTGATACTCAAGAAATATATCTTATGCAATAGGGCTTTTATTATGTCATTGTCTGCTCTTCTTATTGTAGCACATTAATTATTTAGCACACAATTGATGCAAACTGGTACTGAAAAAATAATTACACAAGACTAAAGTGTTTTCTTTCAGGCTATCTCAATGTACAGTAGAAAGAACTGAAAAGAGAGAACAAACAATACAATATCATCCACAAAGCGCAAACAAAACACAGGACTAATACAAACATTAGAAGAGTCATGACTTTTCATAGTCTACAAAGCTACAGGTTTACTCTTCATTTCACCAAAGTTGGTAGTTTGTTTCTAAAGCAATTTTTTATTCATGTTTTCCGTTGTTTATCTTTAAAGGTACCTCTCAATGTATAGTGATAAATGTGACAAGGGCATTGAAGCAGTTCTGAATTCTGCATTGAATTATGTGCTGTCTTTAGCAATACTAGTTTCAAGATGGAAAAAAAACCCTCCCAAAAACCACCAGATCAAGCTCAACAGCATTAAACTTTGTAGTAAACTTAGTTGATTTCACTGATACTCCAAGTAAACTCTTAGAAATGAGAGGCCTGGAAGACCTAGAAATGTAAATCATAAGTCTGCTTAGCACCCTGGTTCCAAAGTTTTTTCACCCAATAATTAGTATTTAAGTAACGCATTCTTTGTGTTAAGTTCTCAGTTCCTTCCTCTGCATCTTCAACTGTGCTTGGAGAACAGCAGAAAAGCAGTATCTATTGTCACACTTGACACAGCTGTATTGTCACAAAATCACTGTTTAGCAGTATTATAGCAGGACTGGTGTGGGTCATGATTTTATCTGGTCGTATATTCCTCAACATGTGGAAACATCCAAGTATTTGGAATAGTTTTTTTGTCATTTCAGAGTTCAAAATGGAATAATAAATTGTTTAGTGGATTGTTTTCAATTTATCAATGAAACTGTAGAACTATTGAAAATATAAAATTTGCATTACTAAGTGTGTAACAAGTGATCTGAATTATGTAAAATATTAATTGAATGACATAAAACTTGAGAATACCTGGTTATTTCCAGCTGATGATGGTAAAATCCAGAGGGAGAAACAGTATCCTGCCAATAAATTAAGAGAAAAATCAGAATGCTTCCTTTAATATTATCACTGAGCTCATCCTATGGTGTGAGATAACAAAACGCACTCTGAATATGTCACTATTTGATCTTGTAGGCTGTGTAACAGACCATTTCAATTATTCTCCCTTATCTAACAAAAGTATTAAAATGTTGCAAGAGATTTTTCAATTTGTCAGTCTCAAATACATGGAAATGTTGAAGCATGTCCACACAGGATGGGTTTTTCTCTATGCTACAGTTGAAAATAGCTTTCTTCCTCTCTCACAGTGATTATGTCCTTTAGGAATGATACATTTGAGGAGATGCAAATAAACTCACAATGACTGAAAATAACGTATATTTCTTCCATAGTGTAAGGGCTTCATTGATACCTGGTTCTTAAAATTAAACCTTATATGCATCAAAATTTGTAAATATAATAAACATTAAACAATAACTTATGTGAAAGAATTAATGATGAATTAGTTGATCAGCTATATAACTTCTACCAAAAAGAAAAACAAATAGCAGATAATATGGAAGAAGTTATTATTAATTGTTATACATTAGCTTTCAAATACCTGACATCAGTTAATAATTTCAGCAGACAAAACTATCTTGATTCTGCCACCCTTAAAATAAAAACAGTCATTCTGCAGGAAACTGTGATCTTTAATGAAGATTTTATACTTGACAAAAAGCTAAATAGAATAAGAATTACTTTAAAATAAATATGAATACCAGGAAAGTCAATGAGTGTCCATGCTTCACCTTGCAAAATAATTTAATGTTCTTCCTTCTAATTCTAATCTCAGTTTCTCAAAGTTTGTGCAATGAATTATGAACAGCCTGCCCCAAATGTCCCCACACAGTTATTGACTAATCATTCTTGGACCATTTACAATATTTTGCTATTGTACGTATTAAGACTGAGCTTTGACCCAAAATTATTCTCTATTGTTCATTTAAAAGAATTACGTGTGTTGATTTCAAAAAACTGAAAAGATATGGAAGCATATTAGAATTTGTAAGTATGATTTGCAAATACGCAGATACTTATGACAAATAAATTGTGCAGTTAAGAACAGGAAATTATATTTAAGACAAAAATTCAGTTATTTACTGAGGGAAACAAGGGCCCTCTGAAGCATCACTTAGAATAAAGCACTGTCCCTCACACCTTATCTTTTTTTAGTGTTCTGCTTATGTGCATGATAGAAGTACTGCCCTCATCAGGACTGAACACTGTAAAGAGACTTAACTTTGGAAAAGAGCCTGCTTAATTAATGTTCAAAATATATCTCTCTTTTCATAGTTCACTACTTATTAAAGGAATAGTATTTCTCTGTTTTGAGGATACTAACATTTTTTGAGCAGGAACATATCTGGTAGAAACTCATAATAACACAATTTATTGGATTTGCCCTCCATTCAGTGATCAAAACAAGAAAGCACACATCCAGCTGCTCATGAATTGGACAAGACTCCAAATACTGGTTTTTCACTGAGGTTGCACCTTATCTGCCACGCTCACTTCCAGAGTAGCTCTATTATTTCTCTTGTGAAGGAACTTCAAGGTACACACTTGTGTTCAGCCTCTACCCTTTGCCTGTTTTTCAGGATGGATGGATTCCAGCACACAGTGAATTCAGCTACACATTTATTGTGAAATACGAGAGTCTTCTACACTTCTGCTTCCAGGCATCTTTTAATAGCTACAGTGTTCGTCTGGAGAGACATTATACCATAAACTGTCCTTTCTTCTCCACTTAACCATATTATTGTTTAACATACACTTTTCAATCTTAACCTACCCTACTCATCAAGTTTAGTTTAATTGTAAAGATATAAATGAGCTCTTAAGAAACAATTGTATTAAAAGAGAAGAGAGATTTTATTCTGAGTTAGGATCTAAATAACTTTTATAAACAAAAACAAACTCTCACTATCTATAAACATTGTGCTGTTCTAAGATTGGACTTGCAATGCAGACCCCTTATTTCTGTTCTATATATTGTCATTGGCTCCATCAGATGTACCTTATACTAACGAAGTAGCTGAAATGACAAAATAGATTACCATTCCTCTATTCTACAGAAGTATTGTGAAGCTTCACTCATTGATGATTGATCTTCATTACTATTCTTCTATGACAGGTCTTAGCGCCATCTATAGGTATATTTAAATGGAAATATTTAAATGTTTGCATTTTAAATACTATTAATAAATACAAACATACAGAAATGTGTTTTTTTTCCAATTACAAAGAAAAGATAGTAAGGATATTTTATAGTTCACGGGTTTGTTAATATTCTGCAGTGCAGTAATTACAGTTCTGTAGTGTGTAATTATACCTACAGCCACTCTGAGGAGTTGGACTTTATTTTGGAGACATTTAAGAGTTGATATGCAAATGTTAAACCTCATAACTAAATACAGAAGTATGGAAAATTAGGTTTTTCCATATGGGTAGAACATCCTATAAGATAAGGGATATTTTTGACAGCGGGGAGAAGGGGAGGGAAGAGACTGAAGGTGGGGGTTGTCTAACTTTTTCCATTATTTGTTTCTCATTCAGATGTTCCCACTAATTGGTGTCTGCATTACAGCAGATACTCTGATAGATGCCTTTTGTAAACTCTAACCGTCTAGAAGTTCATCCTCCGGGAAACAAAATTATTTCAGTGAAATAGCCATTTGTCTGTCTATTTTTTAAGATACTGCTCCGTAAGTTTGTCTTTAAAGGGGGTGTTTAAAAAAATAAACCAACAAACAAACCCGTCTCAAAGGCAGTACTTTAAAATATCAAGGTACCAGCAAGGATTTCATAGAAGCTTAAGAAAAATTATGTAATGCATTTACCATTTCTAGTCAAAAAGCACCACAGTCTTTATGCAACAGAAGAGTCCTAATTGTGTCTTTACCTGTCCTAGTCCTGACTATTGACTGTTGCTTTGTATGAAGTTTATAGGACAGGGGAGATGAAGGCAGACATTTGGATATGTAGCTGTTTATCTTTTTACTGCATTTTTTCTTTTCTAAAACGCCTAGAAATATTATATTTAATATTATTAGAAAAAAATATATGCGTATATATATTTAAATAATAGCAAAGTTTCACAAGAAATATTTTCAGACGACTGCATAAGAAAACTCTATTAAATCAAAATATAGCCTTTGCTAGATGAAAAATTTTGGTACATTTTTAACTGGCTACAAACATCTGATTAGATCTATGATGCGCTAAATTATAAAAGTAAAACCAGCATAGATCTTCAGCTGAAGCTACTGCTTTGCTACAAGCATCAGAACAAAGACAATAACTGGCAGACAGAGGTGAAGGGGAGAACATTTTTTATGGAGAGATTAATCTTTTGGTTTTTTATTCTGGTAATAGAATCTTCATGTACTGCATTATCACTTTGCTTATTAGTAGCAGATGCCTATCTAATGTCACATCTGACCTTAAATTTATTGCAAATTGTACCTACTGGCTTTTATTTCTTAAAATGAAAGGCCAGAAAAGGTTCATTTTCTAAAGTTGGATTTGTGCATTAACAGTTATTGAAACTATTGTTGAGGAAAAAAGGAAAAGTTGTTATCAATACAGCCTTCCTCTGTCATCACGGACCCAAGGAGGAAGTTTAGATTAATCTGAGCAAAACAGAACTTTTAGAATATATATTGATTTTCTTCCTTTTTAATGCTCCCATAAATCATAATCATCATGTGCCATGCCTATGTGCCCTTGATTCTGCTAGCTATAATCTAATCTTATAACTCAAGCTCTCCAGAAAAGAACATTTTTCTTATTTTTTTTCTTCTTACTTATGCATTTTCCACTGTGTCCCCTCCAGCTCTTCCCCCCCACTCTCTCAAGAATATAGCTGATTGGAGTCAGGATGATAGCATCTCAAGGTCATCCAAATGGATTGATAAATAGCAGGATTTGTGTGAACTCTAGAGTGCCTACGCATGTTTTCATTAGGGCTTTTACCAAAGGTGGTTAAAAAATTTTTTTAAAAAACTGTATTAATTTTTTTTAACTAACATACTAAAGTCTTTGCAACCTTTAGACTGAACAAAACAATTAATAATCTGCACCTTAGGCTGTTGTACATTATTTCTTCTGGTCTGTACTTGAAACTACCTTTTCCAACTACACAACTTCGCAAGCATTTGAGGGACTTCGTCTTTTTTATTTTAATGACATTCTGTTTTTCAGAAATGATAGCAATTATCAACGTAGTGACCTTCCTCATGCTAACTTTCATTCCATTGGAGCAACCTGGTCTGGTGGGAGGTGTCCCTGCCCATGGCAGGGGGGGTGGAACTAGGTGATCATTAAGGTTCCTTCCAGCTCTAACCATTCTATGATAACTTCATGAATCAGTACTTATCCCATGACCTAACTTACTTTCAGAAAGAAATATTCCATGTTAATCCTCCTCCTTTCCCTTCCGTGCCCAGCTCCTTCCCAAAAGCCAGTGTAATTGCTGGCATACCCTTCTTCTTCACCGGCCACCTGCACCAGAAGATTCTTTTTGTAATCTGAATTACAGTTTACCCTGACCACAGGTACACTGGGCAAACAGCTTTGCCCCTGGATCCTGTACCTTAGTTTATTCACTAATGTCCTTTACAGCGCTTGAGGAATCTACCAATCCAAAGGCTTCTCACTGAAACTCATCTCGATTGAATAATAGCATTTTGACACCTTTCTTCTCACCAACTTTGAATTCTTTAATGGAAATATCATGACATTATCCAAAAGCATTCACTAGCTGAGCTGAATTAAGTAGACAGAAGCCAAAGACAGCAACCCCACAGGAATTTGAACAGAGAAAAGGCTTCTAATTTATGTGGAGATTAAAGCATGACTTGCTGGCAAGTCAAATTGACCAAAACAATTAGGATTTGATTTTATTCTATTCTGCAGAGGTGCCATTACCTTTTCATCAGACTACTGTGATGTTCAGTAGAGTACTGCTTTTTATTTTTCCCTCAGAATAACAATTGTTGCATTATGAGTTGCTTAAATATTCATTCAGGCTTGAGAGCTAGGAAAAGTCCCCAGACCAAAACTAGAATCTGATGAAGCTCCTTTTATTTTTATGGTGGTGTAATCAAAGATGTGGAAGAAAAAAATAATCAACCACCTGACTGCTAAAGTAGGGCAGAGCCACAGTGCGAGCCTACACAGATCCACAGTGAAAACAATGGAAATAGGGACATAATGAAAAATAATTATCTCCGACTTATTCACTTTGTTGACTCATTTTCTAAATTAGCTGAAACTGTTAGGTGAACGTCATTTTCTTACTAATTATAGATTATTAAACTAAACGGTGCATTTTCTACTGTCCTATGTTTCGAAGTTTATCTGCACCTTAAAACCATACCTTCTTTTGAAGATTAAAGAGGCACATTTCATTTAATATTTCAGGCTCAAGTCTTCATCGCCTGTCTTTTGTAGCCGTCTGCTTCAGCTAAGCCTAATACACTACCATTCAGATTCAATAGCACTTTCAACTCACTCTGCACTGATAAAAAAACCACCCAAAAATCTGCACAAGAAGTACCAAAAAGAGAATGAGAATGCTTATGCATAAGAAAAATATTAATGTTCTGATAATAAAAAGCCAGGCCACGCATTTAAAAATGTTTCATTCTTGGTATACATGAGTGATTTCTAACATTGAACTGCGTTAGTGATCAAATGCATTTCTGTGCATGTTGAGTTCTCTCTGCCAACTTCTTTCCATGATATATTCCAATTTACACAAAATACATTTGCACATACAAGAAACACGATGAGTTACAGGGAGAATTCAAACCAGACATATATGTCACCCCTCCCTTCCCAGTTTTATCTCATCACGACTACTGAGAAGATCAGATCTGGCAATTCCAGAGCATTACTGAGCACCCAACAACACGTGAAAGGAGAAGCAACGTACACAGTCCTGGAGCCAGTTAAGAAAATCACACTCCATTGCTTTTTCCCCATGCTTGGGTTTTTTTCAGTTGTTTTTTTTTAACTCCCTCCAGAGGGGAAAGGGGAAGGGAAAGGGGAAATGGAAGAGCAGCAGAGGAGTAAAATCGGCTGATAAGAAAAGCATTTAGGCAGATTAGTCTCAAAGTTGAAAGTAAGAGAAAATTTTCTCTTCCTTCCACTCACATTCTCTCCCTTCTCCTTTTCCCTGATTTTTCCTTTGTTCTTCTTCCCTCTCCTCCACACAGACCACACAATCCAGCTCCCATATACATCACTGACATGGTCAGCTCCCATTATCTCACCTTTTGTCCCAGCAACCCTTCTTCCATCAGTTAGTGGGCATGATGGCTCTTCTTCCATACTCTCACTTCTCATTTGTATCTCCTTTATCCTGAGGACAGAGAAGCAGAATAGTACACAGTTGGAGGATACTCTCACCTCAGTGAGAAGGCACTCGTTTAAACTGGGCTAGCTAAAAAACAAAGCTAGCAGGTAAATGCATTCATAGAAATCTTCCCAGTGTCATTTAAAACAGGGCTGGGGTATAGTACCTCACACCATCCATGAAACACAACAGATTGAGTCATGGCTTTGTTTTAAATGTTTGGAGGTTTGATTGGTCATATTTCACTTAGCAGTTAGCTAAGTTATGAATTAAAGAAGAAAGATAAAGTGATAGGTCCATCAAAAATCAGTATATAAACAAGGTGGGAGTACCTATGCTGTAATTTAGAGTATTTAAGACATTAAAATTCTGACCATTTGTTCAAATGACAAGGACTGTAATGTGATGTGAAAACGGCACAACATCAATCAACCCTCACGCAAAGACTGCAAGTGGATGAAGGAAAGCCATTAATTTAACCTCATTTGGCCATTTTTCTCCTTTCTGAAAGGAAACCATACATTTACACAATGCCCTCACAGAGCACAACATTTGGAAGAAACAAGCCTCCCAGGGAAGGTTTGAAAAAGCTGATGTTATCCTAGTGGATTCCTCAATTCATTCCCATTAAACAGAACATTCCTCAATTCAAATATTAAGCACTTGCATTTTCATCTAAGAGATATCTTTAACAATCTAGAGTTTTTAAAAAGGGTGACCAGATAGCAGTATTCCTCTTTTAGACCAAAAATCAGAGACAGCCTTATTGATCTGACCAAATATTTACAGAGACATCACGTTAAGGCTAGAAATAGAACCCATGTCTTATTTTACAATATGAGGTAATACGCATGCACTAGTGACGTTTTTCATCTAACATCTCCACCAGGATATTAGATTTCTAAAAAAGTATCTATGTTAAAAGACCATTAAATGTGGAAATCAAACATTGAAAATTCAGGAAACAGGAGAATTGATGTTTCCAGTTCTCTGATGAGAGATAATAATGATTACAATCATCATCTCTGATGATCCTCTTCTGTGTATGTTTTATACTGTATTTTATAATTTTACATTAACAATGGCCTGCTATTTTTAGCCTCCATTCATGACTGTATAAGACAAAAATAATTTAATAAATACCTACTCAAAAGTTAGACCAGGTGTTCTTTTAAAAAATGTTTGCAATAATATCATGAAAGAAAATATATGTAAAGTACATTTAAAATTATTACTGGAGGTCACTTAAAAGCCTCCATCACCACCCTCAGAGACTCACAGAGAAGAATGTAGGCTGCTAGGAATCAGCACTACCAGGACTGCAGGACTGAATCTGAAACTCTCAGACATTAAACAGTTTCTGCATGCAGTTTAAAGTGTTAAAACTCGGGTTGCACTGAATTTAAATTCTGTCATTTCCTAACTTTGGAGAACTTGATTTCCCAATCTCACTTTTTTAAACATATTTGCTACTCCCATAAACTTAAAAATGTTTAAAGAGCATTTAGAGACCATGTCATCTTTGATAAATTCATTTACAAAAGGCTGTAGGAGATTAAATGAGCTGGAGACACGAGTTATTTCAGTGTGCCTCCATAAATTAGCAAAAAAAACATATTTAGGATTTCAAATCCATACGGAATTTGATCCAAAATATAACATGAAAGAGATGGTCTCTTTCAAAAGGCCAGTTATTTTGCCCCACTGGCAATATATACGGCAGGCTAGGTCATTCGTATACACACCTACACACCAGCTATTCTGTGAGTGAAACCTTCATTTTTCCTACAGATTGGTATTTGCAGTCCCAGGGAAATCTTTGCCCCCTGGGACATCCTCCCTCCCTTCCTCCCAGCTGCCCAGGGGTGCTGATGGAAGCTTCTCAGGGGCAGTTACACAGTGCATCACACCTGATACCCTGCGTCGGTGATGGCAACTCTTTTTTGGTAGCTGTATATGTAAACGCAGCTCAGAAACAGGAGTAGATCTGCTTGCGGGGCACCGAGGGCACCTTCTCGTTTGGGGCAGGTGGAAAGTCTAACACAGGATAATCATATCCTCCCCCTGCTCCATTCCACAGGCTGCTCTCATCTGTTTACCCAGCATTTTTATACTTTTATTTCTTGTAGGCTGGATCATCGTTAAAAAAAAAAAACAACAGAGGGCTCTGAACTATGCAGCGCTCATTTGCAAAAAAAAGCAGCTTCCATGAGCCACCAGCCACAAAAATTAAACAGACTCTGCATCATGACATTAGCATATATAAAAAGCATCTGAAAGTAATGTTTAGATACGCTCTTGGAGAGTTCATAACTGATTGCAGCTCCAAGCTTCTCCCAACTGAAATTCTTACACTTTTTTGATGGAGAGGTATTTCACACCATGCCCAGAATCTTGACTCAAAACTCTTACTGTGAAGAGGCTGCATAGCAGGATTGAGTAAGCAGTCAGAGCTTGGCACTCTGTTTTAGTATCTATATTGTTTAGCTATCACTCACATTGACCAAGCCTGGAAAGCACAAGATGAAACTTGTGTACAGAAATACCTCACAGTTTCAGGTGGCTCGTATTTGAATATCCTCCCCATTTGTATTGTTTTAATGCTTGAAAAAATAATATTTATAGGAAAATTCTATGGTAGAAATAAAATTTTAAGATATTTTAGACTCCTTCATTCTAGCAAAAATGTTGTGGGGTTTTTTTTGTTTGTTTTGTTGTGTTTTTTTTTTAAACCAGACACAATCTGCACTCATTATAAGAGCTTCTCCCCATTTTTACAGGGCAAGATAGAAATAATGTGCTCTTCACCTGTTATTCTTTTGGCTAAAATTTTCATACATTCTTCAAAAGGGACAGAGTTAAATGAAAGCACTATCTCTCCAACCAGTTTCTCCTGAAGACTTCCTGCAACTGCTAAGAAAACGTTGCATCTTATCAGCCGCGGTGTGTCCAGGCAGCATAAGGAAGATGAAGTAGAAGGAATTTCAAAATGATGAAAAAAGGCCAAAAAATGTTCGCATTGGTGTGGAACCGTGAACTCAATAGCTAGATGCTAAGAGGGCTTTCATGGGACTATGTTTGCGTACTAAGATAAACTTGTCTCTAAGGTAAAATAGAACAGTCTACGCAGCAGCAAGTCTACTTTGATTGATGAGCGTTCACACAATAGCTTACATCTTTTCACACAAGGAGAGGAACCATACACTTCTGGCATAAATAGGCAGAACGAAAGAGTTCAGTGTATAGTGGTGTCTCTTGTCTGTTGCCAAGAGCTGCATCTCTGACAACAAAGTGAGAGCTGAACTCTGCACACAATGAGAGTTCATAAAAATCTAAAGGATAGTTTATAAAAGGCAACAGATACTAGTGTTCCGTCATTCCCTTTACTACTAATGAAGGTTTTAATTCTGCTGGACTATCAGTTACAAAGTTGTTCTGGGTACCGAGCGAGAAGAAAGGAAGGAGAAAATGTTGCAATTCTGTTTTCATTTTTTGTGTAGATTTAGAAGTGGTCCTGGAAACCAGCATAGCAGAAGGGACACGGCTTGCTGAGAGGGAACCATGAGCAAAAGCAAGCTATGCAAAACCTTTTACTCTCATGAACAAAGGTAGGAGAGGAATATGTTGTAAAGGAGGGAAGATACCAATGTTTGGTTTCCTAGGTGATTAAAGAGTGGAAAACCCTAAAAAAAGAAAGAGAGAGACAAACAGATAACAGTAAAAGACATACAGAAGGTGAAAAGGAACTAAAAATCTGGAGAAATCAGCCCTCTACCAGTAAACATCCTTAACGTACACATGGATTAAAATGTTCTAAAGGTAGTTTGAGGTAGAAAGGACTACTTTCCTGTTCACTTAATTAAATTTCTCAAAATAAACAGAGTACACTGTGCAGAGAGATAGAGAAAGGGGTCTAAATTCTAATGTTAATGCTATGTGGCATGATTTCTGGGTGACTGGAGACATTCACTCCATTTTTTTTTCTAATTGTGTGTCCATATATGTAACACAAATAGCATAAATGCCATCAAACATATCTTGGTGAATTTTTAATGCCTACACATTTCTTTGTACATTTTAAATATTATATTTGCATTAAGTTGAATTAATTACTCAAACTGAAAATGACCAAACCTTTTGTAATGTAATTCTAAAGCAAAATGTTCTTAAACTAAACCCACAGAAGACCATGCAAACTAAGGAGGCATACTGAGACAAAGAACCAAACTATTAACAGAGTATTACTCACCTCCAGAGTTATGCCTATTAGGTGTGTTTTATGGTTGGTGGTTAAAACAATTTTAGTGTAAAATTAAAACTATAGCTATTAAGAAGCTACACTTCAAGTTTTGAAGTATTGTTCACAGCCTACATTTTAAGCTATTCCAGGATATCAAAGACACTGTAAGACACCTGTTCTAGGACACTATACTTGAGTTGTTAATTTTTAAAGGTCTACAACAGTTAACAACTGAAAGATTACATTGGCACCAAAAATCCAGAATGATGGTGAAAAGCACATGGGACTTGAAATTAATGCCCAAAATAAAAGTGTCATATATATAAGTTTTAGTAATTTAATGTAGAAGGCAGCAAGAATCTGAGCTGCTCCAGCCATTGCCTCTTTTTATAATCTATCCACACAGAAGATCACACAATCTGAAAGCTATTATCACAAGGGCAAAACTGTAGCATCATGACCACCCGCCTCACCATCTCATCTCTGGGCCTCATGCCCAGAGTGATAATTTTTGACCATTCATTTCTGTGAAATGTCCTCACAAGTCCGAACTGTACAGAGGGTCTACCTGCCAACTTGAGCTAACTCTTGAACCGTATCTATGAACCGTGGGTTTCTGCTGTCATCTCTCTGTTTTGCACATTCTACTTTTCTTTCTACTACACTCTCTTTCTACCAAACTCTCTCTGTATTGATAAGCTGACTGCCCTCAACAACTATACGTTGGATACCACTCTGAATCCAGGAAAGGGGAATAAGAATGTGTGCAGCAGCCATCCTTTTAAAGCAACAAGTTTCCTCAGTCAAAGATACCAGCAGAGCTGCTTTTACAAATGCTTGTATCCAAGGACAGAGGATCACACTCCAACAAGCTGGAACAATTCTAGATTTAACTCTATTAAGAAATGCCACCTTTCCCCAAATATCTGTTTTCTATCCTCAAGTATCTCTTTAAAGACTGTCAAACGGGCTTATCTTCCAGAAAAAGAAAAAAAGAAAAAAGGGGAAAAAAAAGAGAGGAGAGAGGAGAGAGATAAGAGATTCTAGGTTCTCTACAAAGGGAAATAGAAATACAGTAAAATATATATAAAAAAATAATATTTTGCCTTTTACATACGTTAATTTTCTTTTTTTTTTTTTTCCCCCCTGTATAAAAGCTAGTCAGAAGTGGCTGTGGCCATGCAATTAAGGTGACAAATCTTTAAAGTCACTCAAGTTTAACTGTTGACTGTTGCCTACTGTCAGAACAACATTGACTCTTTGGGACTATCTTTTCCTGTACAATTAGCATAACTGACAACTCTTCACATGAATAGTTCTCACTATAAAAACCAGCAATGCCCAAAAGCACACCTCCACGGCACCGCAATTTTTACCATCCCCTCAGGATCGCCTGGAGTTTTCCTCCCTCTTTATGTCTGAGTACTTCCTACAGCATTCTTTCATACACAACTCAATTTTTCAGCCCTTCTCTTTCTTTTCCCATACATCTTAACAACTCATACGTCTGCCAAAGTCTCTTCCTTAATAGCATAAAGCCAATTGTAGCTCATGAGTGCACAGTGTGGAGTACAGACTGTGATTATGGGCTAAGCACACTGCTGAGCAGGAGTTAAAATACACATTTTTGTGTGCCTGTGTTTGACCAAGAAGAGGGAAACTCAGTTCAGAAGACAGAGTTGTAGGGAGTATAGTTACCTGGATAGCAAATGAAGAAGTTAAGAGGAAAAGCTAGTAAGAGCAACATGGAAACAGGACAAGGGAACTCCATCTCAGAGATCTGGAGAGGATGAAGAGGACTATTACGTGTCTGTGTTGCAAGTATGCATGAAAGACATATAGGGAAACACAGGGAAAACAGTACAAAGCCCAAAAGGAGACAGCATTAGCTTTCTGTCTGTAAAAATACATGAAGAATAATGTTATACAAGAAAATCAACAGAGCTATGGAGAGCTTCCACATCAAAACCACAGATATAACACAAAGATTTTTGTCCTGCTTATTTTAAGAACTAATGCTCAAATTCCAGCATTTTCCAACTTCAGAGTCACAAAAGCCATGCAAAGCAGACTGAAACATGAAGAAATGTGAGCTCAAAAATTCTCCAGTACATCCAGTAGTTAATAATTTTAAAAATCCTTTTAATTTATATTCCTCCTCTCTATTGAACAAAATTTCCCATTGTTAAGCCATTTAATACAACTGCTTTAAATATGATGGGTACTCAAATTTATTAAAATTTCATGCCTACATTCCTAAATATAGTTTTAACTACCTGTTCACCCACATGTTGTTATTGCAATACTTTCTCACTCATTCAAAATTAAAAAAGAAGACAAAGTGTTTTTAGAGTAAGAAAGCATGATTTTTCCCCCTCCTATAAAATAATACCAGTTTTCATCTAGTGTCAATAATTCTGCAAATAATGCTGACAATGGACAAAAAGATACTAAAACTGGTATCTTCTATTATCAATATTGTCTGGTTTGTATAGGTCAGCTAGAAATTTTCCTTAATTATTGTACCACCATTTGATATCAATTAGCCCTACCTGGATCAAGATTTTCTGCAAAACCTATAAAGAAACTTTGCCTTTGAAGTCACTCTGAACAAAAAAGCATATCCTTAGCAGGATGCCACAAGTTTACAATTCATTTTTGTCAACTAGGTTAAAACTAATTTCTTAGTTTTTAATCTTACCTCACTACTAAACATCAGAATCCTCTGGTTTTTCACACCATTTTATTGATGTTTATGCACGTACTTAAATATGTGGAGCATCCCAAATACAAGTGTGTATCTCAGACAGCCTAATCAAAGCTGTTAAGCTATTTGAAGTGACATTTTAAAAGTCTAAAAAATTTTATCCACATCACCTTCTCTCCACCTCCACTTTTTAGCTGTGTAACTGTACACTGGAGCTGCAAAGCTGAGAACTAATCATAAGTCTCTTGAGAGGTGTAGCTTGGTAGAACTTACTACACTTTGACTTCTCATTTCTCACGTCTTCCAGGTGGTTATAAGAGTTTGTAACAGCAAAAAGGAATCTGAAATCTATGTATCAAGAGAAACTGGTGCCAACTGAGATATTTTTACTGATTTCCAAATATTGCTGCTAAAATAACAGATAGCAGTGCTACTATGGCTAACCTGGAAGGAAAAGTAATAACACAAAGGGTAAACTAAGGTGAGTTTATCATATGAAATTGTATTATTCTCCTTGCCCAATGCTGGACCTTCTTTATGGCTCAAGAGGATGATAACCAGTTTGTGATGGCAGTTTCTGATAAGTACCAGTGCAGAAGCAGTTCTTCAGAGGAGAGCTTGAGCGGAGTGGGCAAAAGAAACGTCACAAGCCATGAAACTACTAATCAATAATTCTGCAGAAAGTCAGAAAACATCCATCCTCTTTTTCAGTATTAAAAGAGATTAGTTTATTGCAGCCACTTCCTCAATGAAGTAGGTGCCCTGATGTTCACTTTCCTAATGACTGCCACATTATTTTCCCCAATAATAATAATATGCCTTATATTTAAGTTTTTACCTGACATTTAGGCTTATTAGAATTTAATAAGAACTGAGACTTTAGAAGTATGTAAGTTTATAGAAATTCTTTTGGCAGAGGAGCAGACAATACTGCTATGATATCAGATACACAGCAAGTTTCTTGCAGTGATGTCTGTATAGGAGATAATTCACTATTTTCTTGGATTTATGTGGTTTGATAGAATAAAACACTTATCTATTCTGGACTTCAACATTACATTCTCATTTAACTTCTTAAAAATAACTAAGTATTTAAAATACTTTAGGAGACTTAGCTGAGGTGGAAAACACACTGCCATTTCATTTCACTTTCTAGTTCTGCATACTAGCATTCAGTTCTGCAATATTTTTATCATTTTTCTGTTGACTGGCACTTGGAAACACCCACTTCACTCACTGAATAATTTTCAATTGTGTTGAAGCAAAGTGTAGTGCAAGTGCATAGATGAGTAATCATATCTGACTACTGTGTGACTCTCTTTTCTTTTTCCTATTCTTCCTCTCCCTGCCCCCCACCTTTTTTTTCTTTTTTTTTTTTAATCTATTCCCTGCACATCTGTCAGACTCAGACTGGATGGTTTTCAGGAAAAAAATTCAAACTGTATTTTTTCTGGTAATATTTTTGCAACATACGTTGTATTTTCAATATTGTTTGATTTCTTTTCTTATAACAATTTTTTTAGGGCGTCAAGCTATATGCAACAACTTTCATTGTCTAAAGTCTTATTTAGCAGGAGAAAAAAAAAGGAAAAAAACTACACAAAGCTAAAGCACTAAGAAATAAGTGCGTCTTTGCATCTTATCACTATTCTCCAACAGCATCTACAGTAGATGGCACTGACTTATGTCTTGGTATATTTCCAAAGATAGATCACAAATTCCTTATGGTTTTGGACATAGAAATTTGCAAATTCTTACAGAAGAAGAAGAAACTCATGTCCTCCTGGTTTTACTGCTTTCAAGAGTGAATGTTAAATGGAACTTTTCATTTGCTACCCGATTTGTCTTTGTATTTATTTATTATTCTTTACAGGGCAAGGCTTCCCCCTCCCCTGCCTTCCAATTGTGAGAACTTATATTTGAAATAAAACTTATGATTTAATCAGTGATGAAAAACAGCTGCAGACAAGATAAAGCGTGACAGTCTCATAGAGAGCACAAATTGTACATAATACAACTAACAAACAGAGGAGCAGGGTGACATCATAGCTGACATTATTTCTAAAGCTGGGCTGCCTGACTGAATGGTGAACTAGAAATTATCCAAAATTAAAACAGGAACATTTGCAGAAAAGTAATTTCCAGTGACGATGAGGACAGAAGTTTAAATGAGAGAAAAAATGTTGGTCTTCATTTAGACAATATTGAGTGAGAAAGCTTCAGTTCTTCAATCAAGTCATTTCACACCCACACAGCCTTTTATAATCTTTTTGATAAAAAAAAAAAAGCAAAAAAGCGCATATATTAATCCCCAATAAAATGAATATTATAAACTTACAAAACAGCATGACCCTGTCATATAAGTAACACATACTCAAGACTGCCACACTGTGTCTCAAAGTACGTTTCTATTGTGTTAGCCACGTGAATGTGAGATTAAGCACTAAAATTTGTAGTGTACCCTATGAAATTTTCTGAGCATATTCACATTTTAGAAATAGATGTTTTGAGAACACTTAAATTATTAATATTTTCTATACAGATGTAAAGTTGCCTTCTCTCTCCTGTGACAGAAGCACAGATATTCCCATTGGAAAAAGCAACTTTTAAAGGTTATTTGAACATGTGTACCTGCACGGTTTATCCTGCAGGTTTTTTTTGCACCTGCTACATTACCACATCTCTGAAAAGCAAGGAAAAAAACAAACTCTTCAGACCTATTGAGCACTACACACTTGGACAACAGATGAACATAAATATTATTTACCATCGTTATTTACCTGTGACCTATTTCCCCTGACAATGTGCTAAGCAACCACCTGGTACTTCCAAATTCTTTAAAATATCCTAAATACATATGATATATTTCATTTTTATTTTCTCTGAAAATACCACTATTGTGGTTTTAAAAGATAATAATCTGATGCTTCCTTAAAAGTATTGAAGCTTCCTTGGCTTCTTGAGAATTTTTTTCTCATTAAAAAGACATGTGAATATGTATGCACATAAATCCCACGTTCCTATGCCCGCTCCCAGATACACCTGCAGGTATGATAGCAAGTAATGAACAAATAATTTCTACATTCAACTAGAATCCAGCAGTCCTAAACTCAAGTCTACTGCATTAACCACAAGATCATCTTTCTCCTCAACCTTCTGGCTAAAGGCATTTGCATGAATAAAATATTTTACATAGCCAGTTTGCCAAAGGTCAGCACACATGTATCAGTCTGAAGTGTAGAATCAAATACAATCCTTCAGTTGGAAGGGACCTACAATGATCATCTAGTCCATCTGTGTATAGTCACTGTCACAGCTGACAGATCAAAGATAAATGCTCTTTATCAAAGCAACATTATGTTTTCTCAAATCCCACTTAATACATGTGGAATATCCAATTACTTTTTTTTATCTCTTAGTCAAAACTTTTTTCCAGTTCAAATTCGTACAATACTAGGCTACCTTCCTCAACTAAAAGTTGAAGAATGGACCCCTTGTCAGGAAATAACATTTGTAAAGAAGTGAAAATCAAAAAGAAATAAATACACTAGCAAAAAAAGGAAGAAGGAATGTAAAATAAGTTTTTCAACTTTTCACTTTTGTACAACAAACCAGTTCATAGGAAATGAACGAGACAATCTTTTCATTACAATTCACACATACCTCAGTGTATTAAACACAATCCTTTTTAATCACCATAAAAAAAGCAACCATGCCATTAAAATTTACCTGTGCTTTGAAGGGACAAAATTCACTGCTGACACAGGGAAAGGAGCAAGCTGGCTAAACCACAACTGTAATATTTTGTCTGCTGTGTGTACTTTAGAAAAAGACTCTCAGCCCTGCCAGAACTTGCTCTCGTGCGCGATTTAGCAGAGTGTTGAGCAAGCAGCTGGAGCTCTGTACCCGTGGCCTGAAGACTTGGGCCCAGGAATGCACACAGGATTGCTTCTAGAAGACACAAAATGTTTGTTCATGCTGAAGGAGGAGAGCGAGCTACACTCCCAGCACTTGTTTTCCTTCTCTTTGACTAGGCTATTCGTAGCATGGGAAGCCTCAGAAATAACACCAGAAAGAAAAATAATGTTCAGATTTTCACAAACTAGAAAGCCCCTCAAGTGTCTACAATGGACTTTTATTATTTAAGAATAGAAAAACAGCTTTCTCTGTTTCCAAATAGCAGGAGGAGATACTCTGCCAGGTCCCAGTGAAACCTGGAGAGAAGCAATTAATCCTCTCTTCAACCACAGCTTTGTGCTCAACAACTAAGAAGTGAGTGACCAGACTTCCTAACTCCCGAAGGGAATGTAGGTGCCAGTCTTTTAATCTCAACCCTTCCTGCACAGGAAAAAAACCAAAATCACATCCCAATTCCTTGGGGGGTGTGTGTGTGGGGTGGAGGTAGGGGGAAGTATCTTGCAGTTAGGGCAAAAGAAGATACATGCAAATATTTGAATCCTGAGCAAAGGCATAAAGAGTAGCAAGTACCAATATAATAGAAAAAATAAAACTCCCAGGGGTAAGAGCTAAGGGACATTAAGCTTAACTGCTAAATCCAATGTTTAACTTTCCACACTCACAGCCCCAGAATTATGTTTGGACTTTTATTGCCCCATTTGTGTATACATACAGAGGAGGGGAAAAAAATGAATTCTCTTTTCAGAACTAAAAGCAAATACAATCCTACATCAATGCAGACTTAAGAAATTGACATTAATTTGTAAAATCAGTTAATTTTGTATACGTATACAAATGCTAAAACTTTAATCTTGATCAGAGACACTCTCTTTCTACATATAGATATATGTGCATATATATACACAAATAGCTGCAATAACATGTTACAAATCAAGGGAGAGAAATAAGCTAAAGCTTTTTTTCAAAATAAGCTGCTATACAGGAATAAATAGCCACATTTGTAAGCAGTGAAATTTTAATCAATAACAAGACACTACAAAACTATATGTCCATACGTATTAAGAAGATTGGGAAAAGACACACCACACCATTAGTAAGGCCCATGCATTTTTTTTTGCAGCAAAAGAGATCACCCTTTGAAGCTGAATAACCACCACAGATTCTAAACTACAGGGCAATTATTAGTATTACCTAACTTAGAGTCTGGTTTTTTTTTTTTCTCTTATTCCTAACAGTGTTCAATAAGTGTTTTTCAGGATAACATGGTGGTGATGAAACCTGAGATAGCTTTCTCAAGGGGCACCCAGCAAAACTCTTTGAGATGAACACGCTACCCATGGGCACGGACCACAATTAATTTCACCTATTTTTTCTAACTTGAGAATCTTCTATGACAGATGAAAACCTGCAGTTATGAACTAAATGGACTTAGCAAACTTTCGTATCTAAAGCTAAATCATAAATGAGTAACCTGCATGTATCTCCCTAAATTTGATAAATAAAAGTACTAGTGATCTGGGCACCATGCAAATTGTACAGAATAAGGAGTGGAATGTCCTGGTTTGAGATAAAACAGAATCAACTTTATGTTCAGTAATTGTATTTTTTGGCTAGGCCTCTTCTGACTTTCTGAATTTAATGCATATTGTGCAGAAAACTGTTCATTCTCAGAGTGATAAGGCCAATGTCTGTGCTTCATGCCAAGGAATGGTATGCAGAGATGCTCTTGCTTATACTTATTGCTAGAAAAATAACTATAGACAAATAGTTTTCCAATGAGGTAATGCTTTTTGACAATGAAGTAATGCGTATTTGACAATGCCATTCTTATGTAATGGTTATATCAATGGCTCATTCTTTGTAAGTAATATTTTAGTTCTCATGAATACATGCAACAGCTAATAAATAAAGAAAAAAATTCTTATATGCACAATATTATTCTAGTAGCAACACCCTCATCTAAACAGTGGCATTTCTTCTCTGAGTCTTACTTTAGCATCTTGAAGACTATGTGTACAGTAATTGGGGAAGATTAGGTAATGACTAGGTCTTGGTTAGAAAACTGTCACTTCTCTGGGCTTTCTGAACACTGCTACTTTAAAAGACACACAAATTTTCTTTTTTTTTCTTTTGCTTCTTGCAGGAAACCACGGATGGTCAAGATTCTTATTTGGGCAGAAGACAAGAAACCTAGCAATATGTGTTATCAACAAAGAATCAGAATATCACAAGTTGGAAGGGAGGAAAAATAACTATAGACAAATAGTTTTCCAATGAGGTAATGCTTTTTGACAATGAAGTAATGCGTATTTGACAATGCCATTCTTATGTAATGGTTATATCAATGGCTCATTCTTTGTAAGTAATATTTTAGTTCTCATGAATACATGCAACAGCTAATAAATAAAGAAAAAAATTCTTATATGCACAATATTATTCTAGTAGCAACACCCTCATCTAAACAGTGGCATTTCTTCTCTGAGTCTTACTTTAGCATCTTGAAGACTATGTGTACAGTAATTGGGGAAGATTAGGTAATGACTAGGTCTTGGTTAGAAAACTGTCACTTCTCTGGGCTTTCTGAACACTGCTACTTAAAAAGACACACAAATTTTCTTTTTTTTTCTTTTGCTTCTTGCAGGAAACCACGGATGGTCAAGATTCTTATTTGGGCAGAAGACAAGAAACCGAACAATATGGGTTATCAACTAAGAATCAGAATATCACAAGTTGGAAGGGAACCTATAAAGATCATCGAACACAAGTCCCTGCTCCTTGCAAGACTACCTACAACTAAACCATATGACTAAGAGTGTCATCCAGACACTCCTTGAGCTCTGTGAGGCTTGGTGCCATGACCACATCCTTGAGGAGTCTGTTCCAGTGACCAACCACCCTCTCAGTGAAGAACCTTTCTCTAACATCCAATCTCAACTTCCCCTGATGCAGCTTCTCTATTTCCTCATGTCCTATCACTGGTCACCAGAAAGAGATGATCAGCACTTACCCCTCTGCTGTCCCTCCATGAGGAAGTTGTAGACTGTGACAAAGGCACCCCTCTCTTCTCCAAGCTGAACAAGCCCAGTGACCTCATCTGCTCCTCATAAGTTTTGCCTTGGAGGCATCCATCTTGGCGACCCTCCTCATACATCGACATACTCCAATATACATAAATGAAACATGTAGATAACTAGTCCTTCAAGTTGCTGCAGGGACTAAAAATAAGTGGTGTTTAATAAGAATAAACAAATCAACTGAAGTAACAGCCACAGACAGAAGAGTCGATATGGAGAAAAACTGATCTAGAGATATTGATCTGCGTTCTGATAGATCATGTTTTGACATACAGCATGCTGGTGTACAGGAATTGTTGCATCTGACTATTTTTCATTCAAACTGATGTCAATGACAGCAAAAGTACACTCACAGGAAGAAAGGTTCATGACACTCCCAAGGGAGAGGGGCTGCAGGGAAGATGATTTTCTTCTTTCCGTATTTTGATCTTGACTAAGCTGAACATGGTATCAGCACCATTGTTTTGTCCCTCAACATGGCATGGCAATATCATCACCTTCCTATGTGAAATAAATAGGTGTATTTATCTTATTTTGTGAAATAAATATTTACTTCAATCAATTTTACAAAAAAATGAATTTATTTGCAGTGTTAATATACTCTGAAAGTTATTAAAAAAACCTAATACAGATTTTAAAGGAGTAATGAGATGCAAGGATTTTGTTTTCAATGGGTCTTGGTTACATTAAAATCGTAGAAGAGCTCAAAGGGTTTACCAGAACCGTAAACATTGATGTTCTTTGCATAACACAACTGTGAATCAGTATTTTTTTAAATACAAATTCAGAGATTATAATGGATATATTATTTTATATCCATTTTCTGTTTCACGTGTCAACTCCAAAAGACACATCAGTACTGATGTGACATCATATTGATTTTAATCTGAGTTTGGCTTCAGGCTTTATATCATATTTTCAGAATTCATTATAAATAATGATTGGTTTGAGTGTGCATTACTTGTGCTTTATGATGGCTAGAGTTAATGGGAGTTGGAGCTATTTTAGTTCCTATTATCTTGCTTATCCTGGAGGTTTCTGTCCTCAGGCAATCAAGATAAAGAGGTATTTTGGTCCTGAGAGGGCATTGTTCCTGTAAAAAGGAAGCTATCAATGATGATGATATTGCAAACATGCACAAAGCACCTATCACCGTAATGACCGTGCCTATTTTTTGAAACTTAAAAGTAAATGCAAAAATATGTTTTCAGATTTGAAGACTGATTGCTAGTTTTCTTCCTTCCCTTTTTTCATTACAGTATTCCACATGAGCGCAAACAGTCCAAGGGACTACAAACAGAGACATACTTGTCAAGCCTTTCACAGTAGATGGCAAACAGACGTGTTGTATTCTGAGCGTTGAACAACCGCCAGTGTAGAAAGAGTACCTCAGATAAAAGGATGCTTGTCATTCTATTTTGCTAGCAATCAGAAGACTAGTAACTCTGTTAGGCATTTCCACTAAACTTCAAACTAATCTACATATTTAAGCCCACAGAAATACTGTTGTACAGATTGCTACTGCCAGAGAAAAGCATCAGCAACTGTGGAACAATCCACATTTCAGAAAAGCACTTTTTTTTTTACTAGGTGACAGTAAAACAGAAAAATAAATCTGTTCTTACAGTATCTCTTACCCTCAAGTTTCTTTGCCACCGTGACAAGCTTCTTGGGCAGTATAGCAGTTTGCCAGCCATTTCAAATAACTCTCTTTGGTTAATTTAAAATAGGAAAAATACAATGAATAACAAACATCTGGAAGCCACTTGGAAATGGATAAATCTGACCAATCGATTATGTCAGTGGAGGTGCTGAATAAGTCCTAAAGAAGTCTGTCTACCTACAGAAAGACACAGAACAATACATTCCACATTTAGAAAATCTTATTTAATACTTGTATTTAGGGGCACTGAAGCTGGCTCAGGTGGATAATAGCTATGAAGGAAGCACTGGATGTAACTACTCACAATATGAACAAAAAGGCGTTATTCCTTGAACTCTTTCAGCAGTTTCATAGGTCTGAGTGAGCGTTGAATAGGAGGGACAAGAGGAACAAACTTTGCATGTCTCACTCCAGACGATAAAATTTGTGCCCTGTGAAACCGAAGATAGGATAATGCTGAGTTTAAAATTGCAGCTACTTAAATTTCATAATTTATTTATTTTTTTCCTACAAAGGTAGACTAAGGAAAAAAGAATGGTATTAAAAAAAAGATCATGGAACATTTGCGCATGCTTTGTACTGACAGCTGCTCTGCAGAATTTAGAGTTTCCTAAGGAAGCCAGTTTGGAAAATCCAGACACATATCTATAATATATGTACATATATAGAGATCAGATAGACTATAAAACTATAAATATACAGTCCATGCTTTAGTCCCTCCAGTTTTATAAAATAAAGAAGAGATTTTCAAAAGGAAGTTGAAAGAATAAAAGAGCTCATATTTAGTTAATGGTTTATAAATATTATATTCCTGTACATAATGAAACAGAATCTATAGAATAATACGGTCAAGTATTTTCCTATTTTTTAATACCCTTAGGTTAAATGTTGAGATACTAAGTTATATGTAAAATAAACAGCAAGTAAACAAAAGACTTTTTTCCCCTCAAACTGCAATAGTTAAAAACTTTTCAGGGCTAGGAAAACAGTCCTCACACTGCTAAAAATTTTATTAACAAACCAAGTTTGTTGTCCTTATTCAGGTAAAATTTCTGGTAGTTTAATATATACAGCCATCATACAAAATATTTAGGTAAGGTGGCACTAAAATGATCCAAAAGAAGAATCTTGAAAAACTGATAGTAAAGTAGTCAGGGGATACATTCAAGTGGAACAATCAAGCAGAACTCTCTGATAGAAGATAAGAAAATAAGGCATAACATGTTCAAACGGGCTGGAAAAGATCAGAGGACAGTACACGCAAATAATAGCAACTGTGTATTATTAACCAGCCATGTATATATCCACTCACCCGAGGAAAACAGATCTCATGTGAACTGAAAGAGACTAAGCAAATTATTACTGAAGAAAACACAAACCCGGTAGTGATGGTGCTCTCCACTTTTTTATCTCAGAGCATCAAAAGAAACTTACATTTACTGATTTTCAGTCATCTCAGTTCAGTACACAACCTCTTCCCATACAACCTACTTTCCCCCCTGACTGAAACCATTGCTGATATTACAGCCCTCTGAGATATCTGGAAGATGTTGCTGTACATTATATATAAATATATATATATATATATATATAAAAACCACTCCTAATTAATTTTCAATATTTTTTTCCAAGATACAAAAATTGCCTAGGATGGGTACATTTACTCTTGATCAAAGGAGCATTTTGAAGTACAGTGTTTAGTTACTAGGGGCCATGGAAACTGAAAAATATAAGTTATGAATATTCACTCAAATGTAATCATTTCCCTTCTTAGAGTTTTTAACCTTCTTCCTACCCTTTCCATTGTTTAAAAGCTCTAAGTGATTCCTTGGATCTGATTATGCTGGGCAGTGTAAAAAATAGTATTAAATGTTCTGCGACATGTCTACCTGTGAGTGAACACAATGTGCCCATAGATGTTCCTTTGAAGTTTCAACAGAAAAATCCAATTGCACACGTTCCTCTGATACTGATATTGCTGTACTTAACATTATGGACATAGTTCATGTAACACGCTTCTGGACCTGCTCTTCTGAGCTATTTCCAAATGAATAATTTCTTTTCAATTTTTTAAGATTAACAGCAGCATCTGACCAAAGAATGTAACGTCACCTTACATGGATGACTCAGGAAATTGGAGAAAAATTATGACTATTTTATTTCTCACAAACATTTTATCTGCCTCTCCAATTACTGTGTTGTTTTCACAATACTGGCACTAGTGCAGGTTCTGTTTAGGTTAAATATTATGGAATAGGGAGAAGATATTAATGGTACCAACAACAATGAAAGTGAAATAATTTGCCATGTTTTAAAGCTGCATTATAATGTGTAATAGACTTTTTAATAACATGAAATGAGACTGATTTATAAATCTCTAGAATGACATCTGAAAAGGACTTAGATAGGCTGGTAAAAAACAAATGGCAACTAATGTATCTTTCACGTTAGCTGTGGCAGTGATTTACTATGTTGTCTGCAATGCTAAATATACATCATAAATCCCTCCAACAGAAGCCTTATTATATTCATCCATCTCTTCCCTACGAGCCAACAATTTCTTCTTTCATAAGCTTTATTGTATAAAAAGGAACTCATTATATAAAATAAAATGCAGGCTAAAGCCAGCGATCTTACATTAACCTAATGAGGACTTTATCTAAAGAACGCATACTGGAGATACCCTGTGGTTATGTTATTGTTAAAGACTATTTATCGAGTGACAGTGGGCAAGCTCTTTTTGTGGAAGATAAAATGGTACAGAGCTCTTTATAAACCAACATCGACTGATCAGTTTTCTGCTTCAGTATAAGCTTCTGTATACGGTCTATTTCATAATACAAATTGGAAAGAAAGATCTTAAGTTTGTAAAGGAGCGTGGCTATAAGGAGGGATCATTTACTGAGACAATATGAAGTAATTAGAAAAGCAAATAGAAGTGTAATGGACTATTAATATCAGTGTGAAGAGGGTCTCCTTTCAGCTTGTTGACAATGAAAATTCAGACATTCAGACCACTGACATCCACATTTGGTGTTTTTGAAGAACCCCTTCCACTCTTTAGCACGTGGGTAATGGCAATAAAGCACTATGATGGGGACATGTTTTCATTTACAGCAAGCTCCCACCAGTTAATGTCCTGTGAAGACAATTTTCTCAGCCATTGGAAGAATGAATCCAAAACTAATCTCTACTCATATTTCTATGAAAACAACTATTTCAGCAGCAGAAACATAACCAGATTTCCTTTCTAGTATCAGTTCCTGGATCACTAACCAGAGCATCTCTTTCCCTTCAGTTTCTTGACAGAGGAGAGAGACATTTTACCTATTACCCACCCTGAAGGTACAGAGCAAATTAACAAAATGAGACGTAAGCAGACATCAGAAATAAAGTCATCTGCTTGCAGCCTCTTATGCAAAACACAAAAGTGTGTGGATGCAACTTTGGAACCAGATGGCTGTCCACAGTGTTGAAGTTCACTCACTGGTAAAGGCAGTGAGGAGAAGGCATTACCCTCAGCAATACCAACTGATGTCTGGCGAAAGGGATGCCAGAGGGAAACTGCAATCAGTGATGCATCACCCAGAGCAGTGAGAGACAAGCGAGTCATGATATAGTTGAGTGGTGCATTGCTCCTCAAACAACAGAATTTCAGGTAGGCAATTAAAGAAAAATGTCAGGCACCTTGTGCTTTTTTATGTAGTCAGAGTATCTGAAAAACGAGATCCTGCATTCCTGGTTGAAATCTGTACTACCTCTGTCTTTTCCATTGAATTCCTTAGGCTTCTGAGGCAGCTGGCAATGGTAGTAAACTTTTCTCCATTGCTAGCATGGCTGCTTTTGGTGATTTTCCAGAAGAATGCTGCACAACTGACTTTGCCTGCTTGGCAATATACACTTCTATAAGATTTTGGAATCAGAAGTGGATAACCAGTAACTTGATTGTGGCCTTTTAATCTCATCACACTTTATGCAGAAAAATTACAGACAAAAGAGGTCTACGTGTATCACTCACAAAATGAAAAATCCTCTGCTTATCTTTTAAATCATTCCACAGCTGTTTTGGAGGGATAAATCACATACTTTACAAAAGGACAGCTTTCAAATTTACTTTATCTACAAGTGACTAGGAGTTATTGGAAGGGAGGTTTGATTGCTACACTGCAGAACACTTTTGATTTGTTAATGCAGAGTTGTTAATTGAAAATAGAGCTAATGATGTTTTCAGCAGCGACAGCAAGGCAATTGCTTCATTCATTAAAAATGGTTTCTTATTAGATCTTGAAAACAAAACCCAATCCTAGTGTTTTACCTATCTGTATTTGACTTTGGGTGTTTGGGATTTATTTACTTATTTTTAATAGAAACCACCTCAGAAAGATGGTTGTGATTTATTTTTTTTTTAAACAATAAAGACATCTGATCATCACAGTTCTACAGGTTTAGAAACGATAAAATACGAAGGATCCCTGCAATCATTGTCTCTTATTTATGGAGAAAAATGACAAGAAATTTCCTCTTCTTAAAAATGGTCTAGATCTCCTTAGAAATGGAATTGGGTTTCTCCGTATCTTTGGTGTCTGTTTTCTTTCTTTCTTTTGTGGGTGGGGTGCAGGAAAGGACACCAAAACATAGTAATTCTTATATTTCATCTTTCTACTCATTCTTATTTTTCCTACCCACTTCTGCAACAAATAAATGAAATGTACTAATGGTTCTGAATGGGTTTAAGCCATGCTTTTTCTGTAGCTTCCTTTCTAACTCCTCCCTTCATGTTGCTTGTTATTTCTCTTTACTTTATATTCTCTGAATCATAAAGACTAGAGACTGATACTAAATATCAAAAGCACACATTTTTTCCTATTTCCAGTAGCTAAACAAAACAACTGTAGTTTTGCCTTGTCCCTGAAGAAAAGGAAGGAATCCAGCAATTAGTAGTTCCCAAATTTCTATCTTCTATGGCATAAATACATGCCCAAATTTTATGTGCACAGTTGAAATTTTTAATATAGATGACTGATCCTAATTCATGCAAGCAAAATGATGCATATTGACATCACGCATATCAATCACCTATCATTTTTGCCTCTCATTCTGTTTATATATCTGTCTCTATTACAGCATAGTGTTATGATAAAAGCCTTGGAAACCTTCTCCCCTTAAGCCCGCACTGTTTATGTGACACATTTCATACAGATATTTTTTTTCCAAAGTCTTTTTTCTCCTTGTATTGCTACAAAACTGACACTAAAAGGCACATAAAAGGTTGAGTACTACAATATCCAACTTTCAGTTGCTGTTCAATCTGACCTTCCCACCATTCTGCCAAAAAAAATTATTTCAAGCACCTCTCAAAATCTTTAGCTTCATAATAGACATGATATCATTTTATTTGGCAATTACTCCACCTGTGTGTCTATCCATCTCCCTGCTATATTTCAAGTAAATTACAAAACAAAGCTAGAAACAGAACACAACTGTGCAATCCGCTGTGCCACAAATTACCAATAGTCTCAAAAGAGAGGTGGGGTGCAAAATTGCTACCATTACTATTACAGCTATACATTCAAGGCATCAATGCCCCCCAAAGGACTTAATAAGAGCAGCAAACTTTATTATACTTAAATGAATTCTGAAGAGGAGAAAATAAAGTATCTGATCTCCCAGAAAGAGAAAGATAAGATTGGAAGTAAGAATTGGAATCTTCTGCTTAAATACAAAGGAAAAAAAGGAACCACAAAAAAACCAAACCCAAACAACCCCGCAGTCCAAGCACATAGATTATAAATAAACTGCAAAGAAGTCAACAACATTATTCTAAGTATCTACTTGTTCACTGTCATTTGTCTCTTAAATCACCTCTTCCCTTGACTGCTTTCACTTACTGCAACTTTTTGTCCATAAATAAGAGACAATGATTGCAGGGATCCTTCGTATTTTATTGCTTCCAAAGTTATGGGCACAGCAGGGTCCTAATTCCTGACCACAGCCCCTTCAGGCACTATTGCAAGAGGTACACTAACGTTCTAGGGAATAGGAGATTGAACAAGCAGTGCAAAACCAAAAGCACACATTTTAAAAGCATGTGGGAATGAGTGAGTATCTTTGCCATTAAAATATGTTTGTTCTTTAATATCTACGGTACTACTTCTTGTAAGTTTACAAGACAGACTTGTATTTCTAGGTATCTCAGAGGTTTTGAAGAACACTGGGGCAAATAAACGCGTGCAGTAAGAATCACATTAAAACTTTTCTCATGACTGTTACTCTGTTGGCATAACGCATGCTCCGAATAGGATGAGTCTCACCTAACCTCAGGCACATGCGGTACAGGTGCCTCCATCTGAACCCCAGCTCCTTTGGCAGTCAATTGAAAAAGACACTGCCAGGGAACAATTCATCTCTTTCTAGCAGACAACTTATCTAAGTTGTGCCCTAACAGCGCCTGTATCTCTCCATCCACTGCAAGGAAAACATAGCATTGTCATCCCACGTCTATACTGACATCTATATTCACTAAAATTAATTCTTACCCAGAAAGGCTAACATTTTTCCAGGATTTACCAGCTGTTTGTAAATCATTTGTAAACAGCAAGAAAAAAGCATCACAGCATGACCGCGTTATCTGAACAGGAAAAATACTAAGTATTCCTATACATCCACCAAAGCAACTATGGATAGTGACCTTTCTGCAATGACCTGCATGTGAAATATCTGTTTACTTAAATGTTTTATCAAAGAATTGCAAATAACTGGTAGATTTTTCATGAATAGGCAAGAACCAGGATTATTTGCTCGACTAGAGAGTTCATCACAAGGTGTAAAAGCACTTTTGAGTCTGCTTTTCACAACTTTCCTGTGAAAACAAAATTATGACAGTTTTACAGATGGGTACATTTAAGTACAGAAATATGGAGTGTAAAGTCTAGCTAACAGGGCAAGTTATCAGCAAAGCCAGGTAAGTACCAATTTTCCTTTCTGTCCTGTTCTCTGAATGCTATGTGACACTGACTTTCTGGAAATGATACTAACAGAACATCTCTCTCTCTAAGAAGAAAAAAAAAAAAAAAGCAAGCCAGCCTTTTCTCCTTCCCAAGTTTTAGTTAAATGTGCATTCTTTAATATTTAAAAAATGAACTTATAACCAGTTCACTAAATTCATATGCTTTGAATATTCTCTCAACCTGACTCATAAAGCGTGAGATAACTAATTCAATGACCTTAACTCCATGATGAATGTCCTAAATTTTATCAGTCATACCTTGGGCTGCAGGAGCTTTTCCACTCAAATAGCAAATATACTCTGCCTGCCTTCATGTCCGAGCGCTACCAGGAAAGAAAGAGTTGTCTGCTTGATTTGAGTTCATAAGTTATTCTTCAAAGCACTCTGATTTTTCCCTCTCTTATGTTCTTTCTCTGTTCACAGGGCATTTGAACTGGGTCATCAGAATAGGTTATGCTGGCAAAGCCTCACCTAGTCAAACTAAAGGATGTTGGGTTCTTCATGGCAAATACATTCTAGTGAAATACAATTTAAAACAAAACTATAAACCTTTTTTATACTGTTGTCTGCATCTGACAAAATATAGCTAGGTTACATTATTATATACTGTAATATCTAGTTATTTTGGTCTGGTCATTTTGTATTTTAGCCCTGCTGGGCAGATGCAAATCTGGCATAAAAGATGACAGTTCACAGGTTGCACTGGCTCCCTACCTACAAGACTGGCCTCCTTTTTGAAACTACATACTTGGAATTCCAGGTGATGTTTTTGTTTTGTTGTTGGTGCTAATTTACCTTTCTTAGTCTCAAACAAAAGATTTCAAAAAAAAGGTTATCCTATCATTTACTCTACTCTGTGCCAGCATAATACTGTATCAGGGATGGGCAGAAATGTTTGGTTTGTTTGCAGTTTTTTTGAAGAAAAACAGTTCATAATTTATCTTAAATGAAAGTAATAGCACATTCTTTTATTCTTTTCATTCTTCACTTCTGATAAATTTCATTTATAATTCAAACGGGGACTGACAAAGTTATCTGCTATCCTAGATCCATGTTCTAGAGAGTTCCACCTTTAACTGAATTTCTATACGATCCAGAATTTAAGAAAACCAAGGGGCATTAAAAAATAATCTGCCAAATAAATAGAAAAATACTGAAAAAAAGAGCTTAAAGATTAAAATAAATGAAGAAAGTAATTACCTCAGATTTCATAATCAGCAAAATTAGCTGGAAAAGAGCTGATACTAAAAAAGAATATTAGTTATTAAAATCTTTTGTTTCTTTACACAGACAGCTACATTTTAAGTCAACCAACAGAAATAATCCAGATGCTTATGAATGAAGTTGCTTTATAGAAATATTATTCTTCTTTGTCTCTATTTTAATTAATTTTTTAAACGCTTAAGATACCAATTATATTTTTTGCATCTTGAAAAGGTTACAGATATTCTTTTACAACTTGAATTTATGCCATCTCTTAGAAGAAAAAAAAAAAAAAAAAGAAAAGAAAGAAAAGGAAATAAACGGTCCCAGAATCTTTTAGTAGTTTAGTAACTTAGGAATACATGTTTTATTGAAACTAACATTATTTGTTCACATACCTTTCTTCCTCTGTTCAGAAGGAGTGTAGAAAAGTCCTATTTCCCATTTGTGATGGAGACAGGAAAAAGCACCATGCAGTCCTTAGTACCATTCCTGCCCGTATCTTCAAAGGACTTTGGGATTTAGATGGAGAATAATTCAAATGGTGAAGCACTCGGCTGAGGATTAGTATCAAGAATTCTACATATCAGAAAAATGCAACCGTCCATCACAAGAGTAAAGCTCAGTCAGCAAGAGGCAAAGTGACCCTGGGGCTGGTATGAAAACTCATAGAACACCTAAGAACCACCACAAGCTTCACCACCAAGATCAAGAAATGATTTTTGACCTTTTTTTCCCAGAGCTACACAGCACAACTGAAACACAGAACCCAACCAGCACGCAATTCTTTTGCCAGGAGAGAGGGAGAAAGGAAGGATGGATGGACAGAAACCCACATGCAAAATATGTTTATCATGCTGTCATTCACTGTTTTGAGGAAAGGTGCTCAGATATGAAGAGGAAGAGTGCAGAATAAAAATCCTGCACAAAACAGCAGATGGTTTTTTTATCAGTAGCCCCTAAGACACACATTTAAATACACCTACCCAGAGACGTCACCAGACTGGCATGCAGCTTGATCTTTCAAGTGCTGTAAATCACCAACAGACAGATTTAGTAAATTTCATATTTAACATATTTGATCTCTTACAGAAACAGTGTCCCACAGTTAATTTGTCAGAGGGATAATAATTACAGAGATGTGTCTTACATCATGGTTACTCTGCCAGATGAATTTCTCAGACACTAATCTTATTTGGAATACATTTACTTGAAGCTTTATTTAAAGTGTTTCTTCTGACAGACTCTATCAGCAGAAGTAACTGTCATAACTACAGCTGGACAATAAATGCTGTCTCCCAAAGAGCAACCCTAAATCAATATTTACAAGTAAGCTACGAAAGGTCTCAGAAAAAGCCCATAATACTGCAATATTGATGCCGGGTAATATGTAATTGGCTCCCTTGAAAGCCTCATCAGACGACAAATATTAGTTCACATAAAATTGTCCAATTAGGAGGAAAGTAAGGAAAGAATAATTTTCCCTAAGGTTTTTGTTTAAGTTTTTTCTCCAGTTAAATATCACCAATATGAATATCATTGGCAATTATTACTGAGGTAACTCATGATCTCATTTTTGAAAGCGCATTTCAGCTTATAAAGCAAGGTTTCAGGATTGCTAAATTTTTTTTTTCCAGGATTTTCCATTTTTTCTACCAATAAGGAGAAATTATTGGATAGCACACAACAACAATTACTTACGTTCATGACTACACACAGTGCAGGAGAAGGAAGAACAAAATACTTCACATGGCACAACACAGATGAATTTTAATCCACATGCACAGTTAGAGCTACGGGAGAATTTTTGTGTGGGTGTGAATAAAGATACAGTTTCAGATGTGGAGGCTTTTTTGATAGCCATGGTATTTGATTCAGTCATTCAAGTTATTCAATCATTTACAGCCACTGATATTTGTCTGCACTGTAGGGTGAACATGAAGTACGTAGACCCAGTTTTCCCTTCCCCTCCACTTAAGTAGCAATTTATACAACTGTCAGGATAAACAACATGACTTAAACTTCATGCACAGGCAAAACACCAGGTTTTGAGGGACTTGCAAGGCTATGAAAAGTTTTACAGTTCTGATGAAGCAGCATTTTCTAATGAGAAATTTGAAGATTTTCACTGAGCTCTGCTGACACCCGATAGAAAACTTTTAGAATGGCTGTTATGCTGATGTGTGTTTAAATAAATAAATACATAGGTTAGGAATTAGGAAATAAAGAAGTCCACAAAACAGTTGGGGGGTTGGGAGGGGGAATGAAAAAAGTATTGCATTTCTGTGGTTCACCAATTCAATTAATGTTGCATTTTGATGTGTTTTTCACAGCCACCTAATGAATGCATAACTAGCCTGAACTTCTCAATCATGTCACTGAATGGCTTAAAAAATCCATTTAATTTTCACTTGAAAATGCAGGCTTTGAATGCACACTATAATTGTACAGTTTATCAACATTTAGCTGTTTGAATAATAAAGCAAACATTGTTGTAAGCAGAACACCAATTTTGTGTCCCTCCCAACATTTCAGTTTCCAGAAACGCTGTCTTCTATTTCAATACATTAGAATGTCCATGATTTTAGCATCATTTCTTCAGCAAGGTCAACGAACCTGGGAAAATCTCCAAAGTATTTCTACTTGAGGGAAGTCCACCTTTAACCATTTTGCAAGACATGAGCATCAATGCAACGTAAGCACGCACACCTCTCTGAGCACAAGCCTTACACATCTTTTCTACAAGGTAGTGCATGGGCAGCTGCCTCCACAAGGGTTTTCAAAATGACTTCTGCTACTATTTCAGCTGACCCTAAGTACCTGTGTATTCTATGTCATCCATCTATGTGGACTACCATGCCTTAAAAATAAGGATAACTGAAGTTTGGCTTATGAAATTCCCACTTAAAAGGCAGAAACATCAGACTTCTTTACATATTCCTCTTCATCATACGGGTCAGCTAAAAACCAACAAGGTACTTTGCATTTTGTTCATTGTGTTTAATGAAATCTTCCTTTCTAATATTAAGTTAAGCCACATGAACTGAGTGCCAGGGATCACAAAAATGGGAAGATTTTCATTTTCAGAGTATCAGCTCACATTAGCAGTACTTAATGGAAATTCACTAAGATTTATACCAGAGCACCCACAGTAGTAAGACTTCTCTCACCATTACCCACCTCTGTTTTGGGACTGGAGCAGTGAAATTATCCCGTGAACAGGAAGGAATTTGTCAGCCAAACTGCATTCCAGACTAATTACAACCACCTGGTACATGGGAACTTCGCACATGTGCTAAGAGAGGTGAAACGAATGTGCTGTCTTTTTGAATGCAATCAGCAATAATGTGATTTTACTTGCTGCTGGGTTGTATTAATACATTGGCAAAAGCAAGATTATTTTTTAGAGAAGAGGAAAACTAATACTGCTCACATCAGAGAGGAAAAATCCTTAAGACAGTCAATGCAATAAATTAAATTAATGCAAATAAAGCAGAGATTTTCTATCAGAAAAGGAAAATGAGAAAAAAAAAAAGAGAGAAAGAATGTGAACTAGCAGCATAAAAGAAGAAGATTTTCCTGACCCAACAACACACAAGCTCAGCTTCTTTGAATTGAATCATATGGTAAGTTTTTTATTTTATTTATCCAGAAATGAGGGCCAAGCTTTTTTACTCACGCACTAGATGTCAATTCCAGTATTTACCTGCTACATTATCTCACGCAGAAGCTGTTAAATGGCATCCAGACATCTGTGTTGTCCTGCAGGCGCAAGAATCTTGGCAGATTTTCAGAGTAACTAGAAACCAAAAACATAATTTGGAGCAAGAAACATGAGTATTGCAACTACGGCTTTTTGGTCAAGGATATTACTGCCTTTTGGACTATGCTACAAAACAGGTTATTGTTACTTGAAAGCAGAAAGTAGCGGTATGTTAAACAAACCATACGTAATTTGGGTTCAGCGAACAGGTTGTACGCATCGCAGTCTGTCAGCTGTTGATCAGACAGTCAAGTCATACCAAACAAATCCTTCTGGGTTTGCAAGGTAATGCTCCTGTCATTCACTCAGTGGGGTCCTTCTCTGCTTCACTGAAACTGTCTCCTCAGCCCACAGTGATAAGTGACCCTGAAAAAAGCTCTCACTAAGTGATGCTACCAAGCACCAACTGAAGCTAAGTAATTTCAGAAAACCCCATGGCACTGAATTAAGCAACGTATTTGGGATTTCAAGACCTGCTTTCATTAGGATGCCCTGTAACTTGTAGAATAATAGAAATTTTTACAACACAAGAAACACGCAAACGCTGATATATATGAAGAATTTGTACGTGTGGCCACTATGCTTTTATGTGTCTTTATTTCCACCCACTTCCCGCCGCCTTCCTTCTGTGACCTGTCAGTTCTCAAGGATTAATTACATTAACCAATAATAACTGCAGAAAGCAGATACACATTAAAATCTCTGCCATTTATAATATTTGAAGATCAAAGAATTTTCAAAACAAACAAATACAAAAACAACATAAGAAATGGCCCACAATTCTAACAGAAGCAATAGAAGAGTCTGTTTGGAAATTCCGTACTATCTCAGCCACTTTCTGTGGTACATTTCACTTGTATTTCCCCAGTGTCCACAGCTGTTGGATTTGGGATGTTAGAGGGTTTGTATACACCCATTCCCCTTAGTATCTGCTGCCCATGAATTTGTAAAATCCCTTTTTGAACCTGGTGATCCCTCTTCTGCTTTAAAGTATACTAACATTAAAGCTAAATATATATCTCTCATAATAATCTGAGCCATACTGCTTTTTAAAATGGTATTTTTTTCTACAATTGAAGACCAAGGTGTGTTTTAATGAACTCCTTGATGGCTAGTGAGAAATGAAGTATTGCTCCACCCATATATTCAGAAATTCAAAGATAGAAATGAAGTATGAGGTATGTCTTAAGCATACATGGGCATGTAATATTTTAGGAAATACAGTTTAAAATGTAAATAGCCATTTCATTCCAGGTGTTTCTGGTTTAATTGTGATTTTTTTCAGAATTATTTTAATACATTCATTCAAACAGATTTTACTCCACTCATTTTGTATCAAAAATGGGAAGTATATGCTTTGATTTCTAATGAGCAGAAAGTTGTTAGCCATTTTTCATAGAGGGCTGTGACTAATTTTATTTTATAACCTTGGCTAATAGATAATTAGGTGTTTCACTCAAATTAGCTGTGACACAGCTGGAGGCAAAGTGGGAGGAAGCAAAAAGCGGGCTTTTGCCATAAATTTTGTACTATCAGCTTCTGAACACCTCTGTGAAGCAGCTGATAGGAAATACTATATTGGATATGCATAACCTGTGTTTGCATTTTGTTAATAGTATTCTCAGTTTTTAAGTGAAGAGAAGCTTAATAAAAAAAGATATGGAGAGGAGGAGGATCTCCCATAGAGATCATTAAGTGGATCACTGAAGCCGTACAAATTTCTAAACAAATTTCTTGGATCAGGTACTTCCTCGGGCTTCACACAGAGTGCACTGTCATCCATTAGTATTATGTGGGTTACACTTTAGTGTAATCCCAAGGTAACGGTGTAAATTGTGACTTGCCTCAGTCCCTCTCCCTCCAGTTTAAGATCAACAGGATTGTTCATATACGCTTCTCTCTGTGCTAGTGCAGTAAGTGCTCCCTTATGCCAAGGCGGTGGCCAGCAGGCAATATTGTGCAAGGAGAAATAACACCACAACAGGAAGAGCGATTCTTAAGCCACCTAAACCAGAAGGTGGGCTCATGGGTACCGTGGACCTAACGCTGGCCTCTGGCTACAAAGGAGAACCTACACACACCACACCAGCACAAGGTCTTCTACAACATGGCACACAGCATCAGCAGCTCTCATAAGACACAAGTGTCTCCATTCACATAAAGATATTAGCATTTAAAATATTTATTCTTCAACTAGCACTTTAAAAAGAGCATCCATCATGTATCATCACAGTTGCTTTAATGCAGTGGTCTCAACACTGTATGATGACACATTAGAGCAGGCAGAAAGTCAAGAAAGAACTGCCTACATTTTTCTTCTATTTACCCAATTATCACTTAGCAGAGCTGAAGGACATACTCTCTCTTTTGTCTCATTTCTGCTCTTTGGATCAAGGATGCTGCAAGTTTGTTTTTTATATTATGTTGACGTGAGATTGCATAGCATGACAAGTTTAGCTGAATTTAGAAAGTTGGTCAGATGCCAATATATAATTTCATATTTATGCAGCAGATTATATATTGTGCTTATGTATTATGTATTTCCTGTCACAGCCTAGTAGCTTCTTCACTAATTATTTTTCTGTCTTCTGCAACTGGTGATTCTTTTCTTATAAAGTCTAAAGTTAAAATCTGATTAGTTTCCTAGTAAATACAATAGACATTTTAAAATTAAATAGGGAATCAATATATCAAAAAAGACACACAAAAACCGCAAAGAAAAATGGAGGCTAATCATCATTAATTCAAGTGTACAGAAGTGTCTAATCAGGAGAGATACCCATATTTCAGATTAATCAGGCTCAGCATTAAATTTGCTCATTTTACTGGGTGTAGTGTTTGTGTTTTGTAGATAGCTGATATCTGGTTATTAACATATGGTTTTGTACCTATCTTTAATACATATTTGTATATTTAAGTGCTTGCAGCTTTTCAACATGAGGTTAGCTACTTATCCAAAATGGTACATTTGGCAACAGTCATTTTTGATTGACCAATTGCACCAACATTTTTAGAAAAGTTAAGGATAGAAACTTCTAGGCTAATTTAAGCAGCATTTGAAAAAAAAAAGAACAATTATTTCTCAAACAAATAAGCATTGTTAATGAGTAAAATGTTCTTAGCACATTATCATCCATTTAATGGCCAAAACACTCCTAGCTTGGCAGAACAAGGTGACCAACAGATGTTAAAAGTATCACCTTGGAATAACCTCTCTCAAAATGGCCCCCTTGAAAACCTCAGAAACCTAAATAATGAATCACATCCCTTGCACATTCACAGCATCTTCAGTAAACCGATCATTTCACAGGTATCTTCACTAAATTACAGGTCAAAATAATCCAAACTTACAAATATCTTACCAAATTTTCCCATTCATCTAACATCAAACATTCCAATACATTATCACCACCTTGGTAAGTTTTACTGCTTTTTACCCAGACATTAGACTGCATGTACTTTTTTTTCCTGAGTCAAGTACCAAATTATGTAGGTTTTCTGTGATGTCAGCCTATCTTTATTGCTGCTGCAATTTTCAAATCCAACAGCACGCTTCTTTACTTTCTTGATGTCATAGGATAAAGGGTCTATGACCTTGTTTGGTAACTTTACATGTGTTGCAGTATCCTTCCAGAATGGTCATTTGATGATATAAAAAACACAATATATTTTTCACATGTCTCTCTTTCATTTTAATGGTATATGCATCTACAAATATTTTTGTCTGGATGCAAAAATTACCATCATATCTTTCCAATGTCTTTAAAGCCTTTTTTCGCCTTTATGCTCCTCACTGTAATTCTCATTTCTCTCATGCTTCTGTACAAGTCAGCCTCTGCCTCTTGGCAACGACACTGCTTGACATTTCCTAGCCAAAAACAACTACCAAATGATCATCCCCACTTCTATTGATCACCTGGCATCCATCCAGCTTCTCTCAATCAATTGATCTCTTGCTGGTTCTGAGCTCCAAACAATTGATAATATGTTTTGCCCTGCAGTACCATGCTTCTTCGCCCTCTGCTCTCTGCAAATTGATACTGCACTTTCCCCAGTTTATCTACTGGATTTCTTCCAAGCCAGGGAATCCAGCAAGGTGTTTAACAGAACTTTCCTTCCTCCTGTGGTTGGCTGTGATCTCTAAATACCCAACTGAGTGAAAAGAAAGCTTAGCTCTGAAAGCTAATAAGGAATTCTGCTGAGAAACCATCCATGCCAGCAACTATCCCTACAGATAAATTGAAACAATGTCAATAAACTTCCTTTAAGTAATGTCTTCAAGAAGGAAAAACATGAAAAAAGAAGTTGTCCTTCACTCAGTTTTGGCAACACAGAAATTTCAGTCTGCTCCAGAAGGGTAGATCTTCTCCAGATCTGAATTTCTCTGCAAAGATTTAAAAAAGCCCCCCACTTTACGTAATTTCTCTCCCATATCTTTGGAACTTCTGCAGATGATTAAGAACTGTACAACAAAGAAATAAGCACCTTTTTCATATGGCCTCCAAGGTTTTCCAAAATCCCCCTTTTGTATCTTATGGCATTTTAAGAAGTCATTTAAATGAATTATATTTGATGATGTGTAACAGGGATGGAGTAACACAGGTAGGTGGAAGCCTTTTCACACTTCCAGAAATAGGTGAAGCTCCAGCTACAGAATTTGCATGAATTAGTAACCTGAGAGTTTTAAGTTAATATGTTATGGAAGTTGGTGAGAAGTATATATGTAGTCAGGGTCAGATTTGTGTCTATATTTAACCAGCAAATAGTTTTCAGAATCCCTGTTTGTTTCCTAAAGTAATGCCATACATTTAGTACAATATGAAACATTTGCAGTCAATAGTCTGGCAAGGAGGTACCCGAGTTCAACGTGCAAATGCTTGTTATCAGCTCTGTTCATATGCATCTGTGTCCTGCCTTATCCTGCTTTGGACACTTATAGCGCTGAAAACTTTCTGGAAGCTGGAAATATCTCAAAACTTTCAACAATGACATATTCACTAGACATAACATTAATGCTACAGGGAATAAAATGCTTATCTTTGAATTCTGCTCTATAGAAGACAGTCTAATATATGCATCCAACTTCGATACTATGATCACTTCCCTCCGCTGATCCCACAGGGTGATAGCCTGAATGCTCTTTGATCTAGAAACACAAATTCTGAACAAGTCCACGAAAGGCACCAGAGCCTGAGTTCTGACAATGGTCAAACTCTCTCTTCAGATGTAATTATAATGCAAAATGAAACATATTGACATTTGATAACAAGAGTATGTAATGTGAAAGCAACGCTGAGGAATGAGTATGTGTTGTTCATATGATTAGGATTGCAATAAAAGCTCTACCTATTCACAGAATCACAGAATCACCTAGGCTGGAAGAGACCCTCAGCATCATCGAGTCCAACCATCTACCCTACTCTAAAATTCTCCCCTACACCATATCCCCCAACACAACATCTAAACGGTTCTTAAACACAGCCAGGGATGGTGACTCAACCATCCCTGGTTCCAACCATTTTGGTTCCTGATGAACCAAATTAGATAATATTCCCCATCAGTGTTTAAATAAATTTTAACAACTTCTGTTGAGATTTCTCAACGCCTTTATTGTAATATTCTTTCCTATTTAAAATATTTTTAGTTAAAACAATCTAAAATGTATTAGTAACATGCTGAAGTAGCTGTTGTCAAGCTGGTACTGTGTTTCACAGCTAACCTAGGCACACAGAAATATTCCTGTTAGAATTTAACTGATCTTCTGTCATGCACAAAAACACCCAAGCAGCTAAAAAAACCCTTACAATACAAAGCCCCTAATTTCCTACTCCTGGGCTCATGCACAGATCTAAGGAAACTGAACAGCCCTCTTGCCTTCCCAGCATCGACACTCAGAGAATCTCACCCTCACAAGTAAGAAAATATAAAAAAGAAGGACAGAAACTAGCAGGGTGAACAAAAGACCACATCAAATCTTAAAATTGCCTAAAAGAAAAAGTTTCTAAAACACTTGGTCCTTGGCTCAATAAGGGAAGATAATATTTCCAAAGTAAGTTATCTGCCTCTGTTAACTGTACATACTTTACCAAAAGCAAAGCAATATGGGTAGTAAACTCTCACTGAGAAATTAACCTTCGCCAATGAATTTAAACTTGTACAAAAAAAATTTCTACATTTAAGATATCATAATTTATTAATATCTGTACTAAATCCGCCAGTCCTGCTTGACTGACATGACTTCTTTTAATCATTTGCTGAAAGTAGCAGAAAGGTCTTATATCAGTGCTAATTCCCCAGCTGACTTTTGTTCCTCAATATCTAGGAACCCAGAGTAAGCCTGAGGAGCACTAGTAACATAATTTAGTCATCAATGATAAACTCCCAGGTTTTAATGTATTTTAATTATTTCTTTTAATTTCTTAATCTATTTTCAAATAACTTTAGAATAAACTCAAATTCAGTCATGGCATTAATCATTATTTGCCTCGCTGCTGAGCTTAAAATATTACTTGTGTATGGTTGCAACCATTATGCTAAACATTCAGAATCACTCTGTCAGGCTTAAAAAAAAGTTGCTGTTCTTACCATTGTGAAAAGTGACTTTTAGGAAAAAAGAAAAAAAAAATTAAATTTACATGAGGTTATCCTAATTTTACATGCAGAGGAATTATCCTATATTTTAATATACTTAAATATTTTTAAAGAACATTCATTATATAGAATAGAATAGCTGCAGTTGGAAGGGACCTACATTGATCACCATAGTCCAATTGCTTAAGGAATTCAGGGCTGACCAAAACTTAAAGCTTGCTATTAAGGGCATTGAGCGAATGCCTCTTAAACACTGACAGGCTTGGAGCATTGACCATATCTCTAGGAAGCTTGTTCCAGTGTTTGACTATGCTCTTGGTAAAGAAATGCTTCCTAATGTCCAGTCTAAACACCCCCTCATGCAGCTTTGAACCATTCTCACATGTCCTATCACTGGACACCAGGGAGAAGAGATCAACTCCTCTATCTCCACTTTGCTCTCTCTAGCTTCCTGAGGAGGGACTGAGGTTGCCCCTCAGCCTCCTTTCCTTCAAACCAGACAAACCCGGACTCCTCAGCCGCTCCTTATAGGACATTCCTTCTAACCCTTTCACCAGTTTGGTTGCCCTCCTTGGGATGCATTCAAGTACCTTAATGTACTCAAATGCTGCTTTTAACTACACTTCGTTGATCTTTCTCTTCAAGCTTCCCATTTTGCTTGATCGTAGCCCAAAAGCAAAACTAGTGAGCTGAGAAAAAAAATAAAATGCAAAAATACAAAATTAGAAGTAATAGAATAGTCTGCGTTTTACAGGTGGAAAATAAATGGATTATGAGTGAGCAATAAACTGCTCCCGCGGGAAATGAGGTGTCATAATACGATGTATTAGTAGGAATATCATAGGTAATGTATTTCTGTAACTCACGACTTTCAATCCTACCTAGATGACTGTGCTTAAGCTAGGAAGTGCATTTCAGAAAAAAAATAATATAATAACAAACAAGACACAAACCAGTGTCTTTATGAATACAACAAAATTGATAAAAGATGTATGTCTTTTAATCAGATATGAAGAAACACTGAAAGATTTTTCTTTGCTTGGTCTAGAGAAACACAACATCAAAGAAGGCCCTAGAACAATTTTCCACCATTAAAAGCCTATTATAAAAATTGCAATTTAATTGTTCTCCATGGCACCTGGAAGAAAAGAAAAAATGCATCCTATATACAATTAAAAACCCCTTAGTATGACATTAGGAACACAATCTGACTGTAACAGAGTTAGGCATTACAGCAAGCCATCCTTATTTAAAGGTGTAAGGAACAGAGTGGACACACATTTGGTAGGATTAGGGTTACAGTTAGAAATTAGATTATGCTTCATATTTTTGTGGACTGGGATGGACAACTCTTCGTGACATATTGCTATGGTTTATATGACTGTGACAAAAATAAAAAAAAAGATTAAGCAAAAGATTACCACAAGCCTGGACTATTACTATTATTTTTTATCTTTTAAGTAACACACAGAACATAAAGCATGTGCTGCATTCTCCAGCTGCTAGAGAAGAAAAAATGGTAGTATAAAATTTCTCTGAAGTCTGTGCAAGATGACAAAATTCTGTTGAAACGGTCTTGTTTTTTCCATGTCATCAAGTCATATATGTTATAGCACAGAAGTGGCTATCAGGAACACAGTATAGTTTGCTACAGTAACCATTATTCATAATTTAAAAAAAAATTATTTCTTCTTATGCTTATCTATATTTATTAACACCTTAATGATGCATTTGAAACGTGACCAGTGTAAGTCTTACCTGCATTTCTTTTCATACAGCTGGTAAGAATTTCTTTAATCAATATTTTTTTAACGTATACTCACATATTGAGAAAGGATCTTTTTTCCCCTTCATGAAAGTATTAAACTCCCATTAATATTAAAAGCAACCTTTAAAAAGTTTTCTGTTAGGTTTTTCAAGACCACTGGGTGATGTACTTTAAACATTCAGTACAAGATTTTTTCAGACTGAAAAGCCATATTATGTTCAGATTCTGAACATTCAGACAAAATATCCAGAGTAAGGATCACATAGAATTTAAGAGAAATCCCCTGAAAATAAAACCAGCTGTCAGCTTCATTAGAGATTACTGTCATAACAATTCAAACACAGAATGGCATTGGCTCATATACAGTAAACCAGGCATGCAAGGAAACACATATCTGTGAAATAAAACACAAGTGCTTTCGCTAAGGTTTTCTGTTACACCATTGAAATATCAGCATCAATAAAATGAAGCAGTACTAAGAAAGGATGATGCAGAATCTGAGAGGGGCTGAGGTTGGAAGGGGCCTAGTCCACCCTCTAGTGCTAAAACCAGCATCAACTACAGCAGGTTGCTCAGGACCATGTCCATTTGAGTTTTGAATCTTCAAGGAAGGACACTCCACAGCCTCTCTGGGAAACTTACTCCAGTATTTGGCCACCCTCACATTTTATCTTATGTTTAAATGGTTCTTACCGTTGCCCCTTTTCCTTTCACTGGATACCACTGACAAGAGTCTGACTCCATCCTCTTAATACTTGTCAGGAGAATTAAGGAGATGTGATTTTTACATGCACAATCATTTACATAGGTAGACAGAGCTGGGTATATTAACCTGGGAACTGATCTTTATCATACTCGTACATCTGCATCAAAAACCACACAAAATATACACCGAGAACAATGACAGGCTGTGGCAGGCAAACAGCAGGATCACCACCATTCACAATGGACACAGAAGTCAATTAAGTGCCCTATTCCGTTAACACATCACCTGCTTAGCAGAGCTGCAGTAAAACACAGTCAAATGTTGTCCTTAGATATCTTATCCATCCAGTTCCTTTAATGAAGGGACTTCCTAAAGGTATTTGTGGAACCTGTGTCAACTACAGTGTAGTAGAACTAGGCCTTGGCCTTCCCTACGTGCATCCGAAAAGCAGCATAGGCCTTGGAATCTATCTGCCCAAACATACAAGCTACTTGATTTTATCTACTCATCCTTGACAGTTTTGCCTTCCATGAACTGTAACTTCACCATTACACTAAATCTCTGAGTAGGACAACAAATTGTTTACTGTGAAAGTTAATGAAAACCTTAAATATCAATTCCTCCACTACAAACTCATCCAGGTGAAAACATACACCCCCTAGAATATCAAACTTGCCAATTATCTATCATTCATTTGGTAACCTACCTCAGAAATTCTACAGTTAATTTTCATGTTTTACTGACATTTGAAAATACAGGAAATAACACAGGAAAAATCTAGGCCTCCTATTGAAATAAATGACATGACAATTACTCTACTCATTTTACTTTGTCACTGTACATAACAATGCAATTCTAATACTTATGTGCTTTGTTTGTTTCAACATGTCAACAAAATATTTCCTTCAGCATTGTTAGAACACAGCAGTGACCTCCATACACAAAAATTGTGGAATTCATCAAATCTAATCCAACACAAAAACCATCCAAATGCAAGAGAATGTTAGCAACTTACTTTCTTCTGCTTGTGAATGCAGGAAGATACCACTGTTCATTTACAACTGGATCTCTTTTTCATGGTTCTCTTCACATCCATGACAGCTAGTAACACAAACATTAATGAAAGTTTAGTATGATGAATCAGCAGGTGTAACTGCAATATATAATAATTTGAGAGCCTGCATTAATCATTGTTTGGAAGTTAACAGGAATGCAGTGTGTAGGCTTTTTGTTTCATGTATTTTACAGTTTCAAGAGGAGCCAATGGCTTATCTTCACTATCAGTAACGGCTTTAAAAAAGAAAAAAAAAAACAACAACAAAACAACCAAGGATTAGCCTAACACATGTTAAAAAATATGTAAAAATCATGTTAGAGCATATCAAGACATGGGCTACAACACTGCACGTATCTGTGCAATCTCTTTTCTATGCAGCATGGTAATAAGAGCTTGAGAAATTAACAGCATGAAATTCAACCTTACACAACCAGAGAATTTTTCTGGACTCTCCATAGATTTTGCTTACTAGTTCATATTACCATAATTAAGCTTAAAGCAGTTGCATCTACTGAGGTTTAAATCATTTTTCTGAGATATATAAACATGGGTAAAAATGGACTGCAATTACAATTTTTAACTCGCTAGGTAGCTGAAGTAAATCAGTATGACAATGCCAGGATTTACTCACTTCCCAAACATTTCAAAACTATCAACCTGCCTTCATGAAAGAACTTCAAGATCTATATTTGGCTAACACATGTTAAAAAGCCATTTGTATTCTAAGCATGGACTTTGACCAGAGACACAAAAAGAGCTGTCTCCAGATGCCAACTGGGACAATCAAGAACCATTAGCAACCTGCGGATACTTCAATCACTGAAGCTATTGACAGGATAGTTGGATTCTAATTATTTCTGGAACTAGAATAACTTTCTGTAGCTTAAAATGAAAAAGCTAGTACTTTTTTTAAAAGAAAAAAATATCTGGATAGGGTTAGGAAATTTCTCAGTTTTATTCAGAACCCATTCACACTGTCTCTACCTATGCCAACCCCTCCTACATATATATGAAATACCTTTACCAAGAATGTAGCTGATCATTTAGAAAAATGAGGCATATGACCTTATGAAAGTGGACCTGTAAGATCAGACATGAATCAGAATGCTGACAAACACCCACAGTCAAAGGTGTCTTTTTTTCCCCAGGAGAACTTGAGACAAAAACCCACTCCATCTTCAAAATGGACAAGAGGAACTAAAGGGAGAAATGCCGTTAAGAACCATGACAGTTCTGAATATGAGTAAGGCGCATGCCCTCTCCCAAGCCACTGGATGATTTATACTGCTTTATACTTGGAGGAGTAAAAGGAGTTCCTTCCAAAGCCCACTGGTCCTCAGATGTTATATCTGTGAAACATCGCCTCTTCAAAGAAGTAATTAAAAGTGACAGATGGTTAGTATGGAATGCTTTGACTAAGGATAACATCCTATTAATAAGCATTTCTGGTTTTTTTAAGTTCTGATGGAAGCCATGTGAAGGTTGAACAGGAAAGACAGTTCACAAAGATGCTCAAGGAACAATGGTCACCATAAAAGAAGCTAAAAGTGTATTTCTCAGAAACAGTGACAAAGTATTTTGATTTAGAGAGAGAAAAAAAGAGAGAAAGATGAGCATAGAATTGGATTGAGTCATATATACAAGTGAATACATGAAATGTAAGACCTTGTGAACAAAACCAAGAAGTCTGCCCACGACAAAAAGCAGAGAACTTTTTCTTACTTCTGAAGAATAATGCATTTTTTGTAACTCTCACAAACAAACTGATTGAGGTGCTTATTTCTCTAACCGCTGCTCTTGATGTTGCTACTGCATTCATCCCTGAGCCTCATTTTTTTCAGCTCTGCAGAAAAAAAGCCAGCCTAAAGTTGTTTTCTGCTCTCATCCCAAATCAAAAAAAAAAAAAAAAAAAAAAAAAATCTAGGGAAGTTTGGCAGCATCATCATTTCATGAATGAAGCAGATCGATGTAAACAACGCTGTAAG